>NC_067477.1:123758795-124058795 GCF_947179515.1 Apodemus sylvaticus | reverse complement strand
ATACTGATTCCACCAGAAGTTCTTTTACTGTTGAGAATACTTTTAGCTATCCTGGGTTTTTTGTTATTCCAGATGAATTTGAGAATTGCTCTTTCTAACTCTATGGTGAACTAAGTTGGGATTTGGATGGGGATTGCATTGAATCTGTATATTGCTTTTTTCAAGATGGCCATTTTAACTATATTAATCCTGCCAATCCATGAGCATGGAAGATTTTTCCATTTTCTGAGGTCTTCTTCAATTTCCTTCTTCAGAGATCTGAAGTTCTTGTCATATAGGTCTTTCACTTGTTTGGTTAGAGTCACCCCAAGATACTTTATGCTGTTTGTGGCTATTGTGAAGGGTATCATTTCCCTAATTTCTTTCACAGTCTGCTTATCCTTTGAATATAGAAAGGCTACTGATTTGCTTGAGTTGATTTTGTAACCAGTCACTTTGCTGAAGTTGTTTATCAGCTGTAGGAGTTCTCTACAGAGCAATAGTGATAACAACTGCATGGTATTGGTACAATGTCAGGCAAGTGGATCAATGGAACAGGATTGAAGATCCAGAAATGAACCCACACACCTATGGCCACTTGATCCTCGACAAAGAGGCTGAAAACATCCAGTGGAAAAAAGATAGCCTTTTCAACAAATGGTGCTGGTTCAATTGGAGGTCAGCATGCAGAAGAATTCGAATTGATCCATTCTTATCTCCTTGTACTAAGCTCAACTCCAAGTAGATGAAGGACCTCCACATAAAACCTGACACACTGAAACTAATAGAAAAGAAACTGGGGAAGACCCTTGAGGACATGGGCACAAGGAAAAAGTTCCTGAACTGAACACCAATAGCTTATGCTCTAAGATCAAGAATTGACAAATGGGACCTCATAAAATTACAAAGTTTCTGTAAGGCAAAAGACACTGTCAAAAAGACAAAATGTCAACCAACAGATTGGAAAAAGATCTTCACCAACCCTAAATCCAACAGAGAGCTAATATCTAATATATACAAAGAACTCAAGAAGGTAGAACCCAGAGAACCAAATAACCCCATTAAAAAGTGGGGTATGGAGCTAAACAAAGAATTTGCACATGAAGAACTTCAGATGGCTGAGAAGCACCTTAAGAAATGTTCAACATCATTAATCATTAGGGAAATGCAAATCAAACCAACCCTGAGATTTCACCTCACACCAGTCAGAATGGCTAAGATTAAAAACTCAGGAGACAGCAGGTGTTGGCGAGGATGTGGAGAAAGAGGAACACTCCTCCACTGCTGGTGGGAATGCAAGATGGTACAACCACTTTGGAAATCAGTCTGGCAGTTCCTCAGAAATCTGGGCATGACACTTCCGGAGGACCTTGCTATACTACTCCTGGGCATATACCCAGAGGATTCCCCGGCATGTAATAAGGACACATTCTCCACTGTGTTCATAGCAGCCCTATTTGTAGTAGCCAGAAGCTGGAAAGAACCCAGGTGTCCCTCAACGGAGGAATGGATACAAAAAATGTGGTATATTTACACAATGGAGTACTATTTAGCCATTAGAAACAATGAATTCATGAAATTCTTAGACAAATGGATGGAGCTGGAGAACATCATACTAAGTGAGGTAACCCAGTCTCAAAAGATCAATCATGGTATGCACTCACTGATAAGTGGCTATTAGCCTAGAAATTTTGAATACCCAAGACATAATCCACATATTAAATGATGTCCAAGAAGAACAGAGGAGTGGCCCTTGGTTCTGGAAAGACTCAGTGCAGCAGTATAGGGGAATACCAGAACAGGGAAGTGGGAAGGGGTGGATGGGAGAAAAGCGGGAGGGAAGAGGGCTTATGGGACTTTCGGGGAGTGGGGAGCCAGAAAAGGGGAAATCATTTGAAACGTAAATAAGAAATATATCGAACAAATAAAAAAAAAAACAAATAGATGTGTGTGTGTGTGTGTGTGTGTGTGTGTGTGTATCCATTAGGATTTTCCATGGATAAATCACACTTGAAAAGGTTTATGGGACATATGGGGAGGGGGGATCCGGGAAAGGGGAAATCATTTGGAATGTAAACAAAGAATATAGAAAATAAAAATATTAAAAAAAAGAATAAAAAAAGAAAGTAGAAATAATCTTACATCTTTTTCAGTATTGATGTCTATAATTTCCATTTCTTGCCTAATTATCTTGTTAGAACCTCCCAGAAGAATATTGAACAGAAGTAGAAAGATTAAGTGGATTTGTCTTATTTCTATATTTAGAGAAGTTTTCAGAAAATGTGATATTATCAATGGGGTTTTTATAGCTTTCTGTATGTCCTTGAGGTTCCAATCTATTTGTCATTTATTGAATGTATTATTTTGTGTTTTGTTTCTCTTGATTTTGTGTGTTGTGTTCTCTTAATACAGTATATTATAGGGTTGATTGTTAGATAATGAATAACCCTCACATCCCTGGGGCAAATCTCACTTGCTCACAGTGTTGTGGTCAATGTTTTCGGATTGTTTTGCTACAGTTTTACTGAAGAAAGTTATATGTATATTCATGGGTATACTGGCCTGTATCGTTTCTTGTTTTGACTTCATCTATTTTAGAATCAGGTAATACTGGCCTCATAGAATCAACTGGAAATACTCTCTTTTTCAAGATTTTGAAAAAGTTGTTCAGGATTAGTATTCCTTTTATCTTGCTAGTTTGATGAAATTCCTAAATGAGGCCATCTCCCGAGAAGATGTTAAAGATTAAACTATTGATTTAATCCCTTCTCTTACTATGACTATTCAGACAGTCTGATTCTCAGCTCAATTTTGGTAACTTGCGTCGGTCTAGGAATTTGTTCATTTTATCTAGATTTTCATTTTCTTGGTTTATGTATTTTAGAGTTTATTGTTTGATTTCCACATTTGTTTCTTTCCTAAAGTTCCTGCTGTTGTTGATTTCTAATACCATTTCACTGCAGTTGGAAACTATGTGTCATTTTAAATATGCTAATGTTTATTTTATGATTTCACAGATAATTGTCCATCATGGAGAGTATGCCAATGTAGTTGAGAAGACTGTATGTGTTGCTTTTGTTGGCCAGAGTGTTCTATAGGTATCATTCGGGTTTGATTGGCTTATAATGCTAGAAGGTATTAAAGTTTGCAAATATTTTTGTTTAATTGTCCATATTTTTTTCATTTATTATATAGTTTCTTTAATGTATTTCAGGGTTTGTATTTTATTTTATTTTTTTATTCAGTGTGTGTGTGTGTGTGTGTGTGTGTGTGTGTGTGTGTGTGTGTATCTTTGTGGTATATGCAAATGTATCTGAGTGAGTGGGTGTACCCTTTCTGTGTGCATGTGTAGAGGACAGAGGTTAATATTGACTGTTTTCCTCTTTCTCCTTTTACATTATTTGAGGTGTGTGTGTGTGTGTGTGTGTGTGTGTGTGTATGTATGTGTGTGTGTGTGTGTTCTCGCTGAACCTGGGGATATATTACCATTTTGGCTAGATTGACCTGTAGGTTCACAAAGCTCCTGGTGTGTCCAGTCACAGCATCTTTTCTGTAGGTGCTGTCGATCCGATCTCCGTAAGCTTCCACAGGCAACACTTTGCCCACTCAGCCATCTCTCCAACACTTCTTATCTTCTGAGACACAGTCTCCTTGTATGGCCCGTGATGTTCTTCAACTTGTGATCGTCTGTTGCCTCAGTCTCCCAAGTCTACATAGCCTGATTTGTGAATTTTCAAGGTGGTAAAATTTCAGGAAATGTGAATACCTTTAGACATGCATTTACACAGCTAATGTGCATTCACATACCCACCCACAGGCTCCATTAAACAGCCTGTTCTGCCTTCTGTGTCTTCTCAAGAGACATCCAGGAGACAGTTAGGCAACAGTGCAACAAGCTGCCAGCTAAGCACCAAGACATTCTCTGTTTGAATAGACAGGTTGGAGCAGAGAAGCATGGAAGTGGGTGGAGGGGAAGACAGAATTGCACTCTCTTTCTGTTACATGGAAAATTGTATTGCAGCACCCATGGATAAGGGATGAAGGAATTACCTTAGTGGTCCAAAAAGGTAGAAAGCTGTTTGAACTTGTAGATTTTCTAAGCTATTTGTGAGACCTTATAACACACACACACACACACACACACACACACACATACACATTCTCACACACACACACTCATACACACAAACACACACACAAACTCTCACACACTCTCACACACACTAACTCACACATATACATAATGCACACATACCACACACACGTACACACAAACTCTCACACATACATAATACACACATATCACACACACTGCACAAACAAATACACACACAATCATGGCTCTTCATGTATTCACATATCTACAAATGTCTAGTAATTGATATATTTATCTTCCATGATTCTCCTCAGTAGAGTATAAATATATTCTAAACATTTCTGGTAAAAACAGTTCCATGAATGTCTTAACCTTTCTTGTATAGATTTATACTTCTATGTTTCACTTCTTGAGAAGTTGGGCTTGTTGGTTTTATTATTTCATTTCATTTCATTTCATTTCATTTCATTTCATTTCATTTACCTCCTTGATTCAAGAAGTGGATGCCAGTCTAGCAGAGAGTTTTACAAGTATTGTTATTGTTCAAATCAACTTCTAATAGATGTTGAGTAATTTTGAGATTAAGCTACTTGCTTCTGCTACAAAAAGCACAGTACTGATTTCCAAAATGATGTCCTGTCCTGGGCTTCAGTTCCTCTGTGATATTGTGTAGAAAGTCATGCCAAGGGTCTATTAAGTCTACTGCATGTGAGATAAGAAAATGAATTCATCTTAATTTTTTTAAAAAAATTAGGCAGAGTATGTATCCAGTTCATTAAAAGACAAAGGATGTATATAATCTGGAAAGAACTAGAATTTGTACTCAGATCACTAAAACCAACCAACCAACTAAAACACCCCAACTTCTCCCTATGAAAGTAGCAGGGTTAGTTAGAAAGTAAAAAGTAATCAGAAGTGAAGTCAGGGGAAGGAAGGGCAATGGGAAATAAATATTAGCAAAATATTTCATCTACATGTATGAAATGTCAGGGTGAAACATACTATTATGTGTAATTAATATGTTCACATAAAACAAAAATGTATATTGATAAAGTCTGCCATACCAATAATGGTCATAATCCAATTTTATATCATTTCAAATTATTTAATCAAAAAAGATCTTTACAACACTTTCTTAACTATTTGTTTTCAACATATGGCTAGATGCAGGCTTGGGGTTCATTTTTTATTAGATATTTTCTTTATTTACATTTCAGATGTCATCCCCTTTCCACCTTTCCCTATCCCATCCCCCATCCCCTTGCTCACCAACCCACCCACTCCCACTTCCCTGATCTGGCATTCCCTACCATGGGGCTATGAGCCTTCACAGGTCCAAGGGCCTTTCCTCTCATTGATGTCTGACCAGGCCATCCTCTGCTACATATGCAGCTGGAGACATGGATGCAGCTGGAGACATGGGTCCCTCCGTGTGTACTCTTTGGTTGGTGGTTTAGTGTCTGGGAGCTCTGGGGTTACTGGTTGGTTTATATTGTTGTTCCTCCTATGGGACTGAAAGCTCCTTCAGCTCCTTGGGTCCTTTCTCTAGCTTCTCCATTGGGAATCTTGTGCTCAGTTCAATGGTTGGCTGTGAGGATCACCCTCTGTATTTGTCAGTCACTGGCAGGGCCTCTCAGGAGACAGCTATATTAGGCTCCTGTCAGCATGTACTTCTTGGCATCCACAATAGTGTCTGGCTTTGGTAACTGTGTATGGGATGGATCTCCAGTAGGGACAGTCTTTGGATGGTCTTTCCTTCAGTCTCTGCTCCACACTTTGTCTCAGTATTTCCTCCCATGGGTATTTTGTACCCCATCTAAGAAGGACTAAAGAATCCACACTTTTGTCTTCCTTCTTCTTGAACTTTATGTGTTCTGTGAATTATATCTTGGGTATTCCAAGCTCTGGGCTAATATCCACTTATCAGTGAGTGCATATCATGTGTGTTCTTTTGTGATTGAGTTACCTCACTCAGGATGATATTTTCTAGTTCCATCCATTTGCGTAAGAATTTCATGAATTCATTGTTTTTAGTAGCTGAGTAGTATTCCATTGGGTAAATGTACCACATTTTCTGAATCCATTCCTCTGTTGAGGGACATCTGGGTTCTTTCTAACTTCTGGCTATTATAAATAAGGCTGCTATGAACATAGTGGAGCATGTGTCCTTATTAAATGTTGGAGAATCTTCTGGGTATATGCCCAGGAGTGGTATAGCTGGGTTCTCTAGTAGTACTATGTCCAATTTTCTGAGGAACCTCCAAACTGATTTCCAGAGTGGTTGTACTGGCTTGCAATTCCACCAGCAATAGAGGAGTACTCCTCTTTCTCCACATCCTGGACCGCATCTGCTGTCACCTGAGTTTTGATCTTAGCCATTCTGACTGGTGTGAGGTGTAATCTTCTGTAAGGCAAAGGACAATGCCAATAGAACAAAATGGCAACTAATATATTGGGAAAGGATCTTTACCAATCCTACATCCGATAGAAAACTAATATGCAATATATACAAAGAAATCAAGAAGTTAGACTCCAGAGAACTATTGAACATGGGGTAGAGAGCTAAACAAAGAACTCTCAACTGAGTAATACTTAACGGCTGAGAAGCACCTAAAGAAATGTTCAATATTTAGTCATCAGGGAAATGCAAATCAAAAGAATCCTCAGATTCCACCTCATATCAGTGGTGCTAATTTTAGAGTGGAGAATTTGACTGAGCTAATGCAAGGTGAGTTGGGCCACATGTTTAGACTTGCCCTAGAGGACAAAAGTGGGTTGTAATTTTAACATATTTTGCTTTAAGGTATTAATAAAAAAATCATAAAACTACAGAAAGCACAACTAATAAAGTGTCTATATTTTGTTTTCTCTTTGGGATGAAGAGTTTTGATGTCTGTCAAGAAAGAACCTAATGTAGCCAGGCATTGTGGCATATGCCTTTATCACCAGTACTTGGGAGGCAGAGATAGGTGTTTCTTTGCAAGTTAAAGACTGTCTTGATCTACATAGAGATTTCCAGGTCAACCTTGGCTACAGAGAGTCCCTGTTTCAAACAAACAAACAAACAACCCAAAATACAAAACAAAACAAAACAAAACAAAGAAAACTCCCAAAATAAAAACTCAAGTGTAGTTGTGGTTGAACAACTGGTAAGCCAATGAGTTCACAGAGGTCTGGTCTAAGTCCAGTGAAAAACAGTCAGGCCAATAGAGATGACAAAACAACACCTTTGTAAATCAGGCCTAAATCATTCAGTTTTGTGGTGGGATGTTGCCACAGCAGGGCTGAGTCTGGAAACTTGACTGGAACTGACGAGAAATTATGAAAGACACAAGTAACATTGAGTGCTGGTGATGGGTATGTCTGAGTGGAAATGTACCAGCAGGCTGGATACTAGCAAGTTTACAAGATACAGCATGAGTGAGGAGGCAGGTTAGCTAAGTGGGTACTTCTAACCCATGCTGGTTCTGGCTAATGGTCAGCTGTTGGTCAATGCAGGGGAGGAAGGCCTCACCATTGCCACGTGCTTATGGCAGCAGGATCCCTTCAGTCTGGATGCCATCTGCTCTGCACAGGAAATAGTCCTATTTGACACCTGAACTCAGGGTCCAAAGCAGTGGTAAAGCAGTTACCTAACAGAAAAGGACCCTGGATTCAGTCTAAGGTAAATAGTCTGGGAATCCTTGAAAGTCAGGACCAATTAGTTGATAGGGCCAGAAAATCATTTCCATGTTTCTACCAGACTATGAAATATTTTAAGTTCTCACATCACGTTTTTTTTATCCAGTTATAATTTTCCAGCTTCTATCCTCATTACATGTTCCGGTGACCAAAGCCAACCATATTTATTATATCTCGTTTCTGCAATTCCCAAAGTGAAACGTACCAGAAGACTTAAATTTGATACATTCCCGACGGCTCCGTTCTCACTTTTACTTTGCATGTTACCTAAACAGTCCTTGTGAGGCCTTAGCAACCCAACCCCATAGAACACAGTCTCCTGATAGAGGAAGTACCAACGTGCCTCCCAAGACACCACAGAGGAGTTTTAAAAGCTTCCTGGGGGGGGGGGGAGATCTTGAGATAAGGGAAAATTTCCTTAGTGCACCCTAGATAGCTCTGCTCTAACTTCCCCTGAAGAACCGGGAATAGAGATAAGCACCTGGGCGGGTCCACCCTAGGGCAATGTTAAAGGCCTAGGAGAAGATTCCGGGAAGATCGTAGTGAAGAATGCTACTGAGTCTTTGAAACTGTTGCAAAATAGACTGTGCTTTGGTTTAAGGTTAGGTCTTTTAGACTCAAGTTTTGGACAAAATCATTTCTTCCACACATCACAGTTATTACTGCTTTCTACTCTAGTCTGTGCGAATATTAAATATTAATTTCCCATGATTTAAAATCGAGTGGATTTGTGGCCATAACACTGTGGCACTGGGGGAAAGGCCAATGAACAATTTGGTTAACTCAAAGCCTATGCATATATGGAGGAAAGAAGCCTCCTTTACAAAGCCTTCAGTTATATAGGCATGCTGGTCATTCTAGGAACTGAGTTCGGGCAACCACCAGGTGTCACTATACACAGGTCTTGGGGTTTGTAGATACCAAGGTACCAAGGTACCATCACTGTGTTCCTTAGTAAAGCTGTTCTTCCTGTCTAAGACACAGAGATGAATTACATTTAATTTCACCTTCTTCATCAGAAAAATATTTACTTTTCGTTTGTATCTCAAAGAAAACCCTTTCGGCCTCCACTTTTCGTGGGAGTTTTGCTGTCTCTCAGTTTCTCGAGAAAAGCTGTTTATTGATGAAACATCTTATGAACTTGAGATGGGTTGAGAATCCTCTTCTTTGGGTGGCACCGGCTCAAATTTAGCATCCCTCAAGGTTATTTAGATGCTATTTAGATGGATGTGTTCCACGAAGCTTCTTAACTGCTCATTAACGTGGAATCAAGTCATGTAGATCTATCAAGTTAAAGTTATACTATCACTGTGCCTCTTTGAAAGAGACAGTATGCATTCAGGGTATGTGGGTTTTACCTATACAGAAAAAGGAAAGAGGGCAGGTCTTCGTTGAGTCCATTGAGTTCTCTGGGGGCTGGGCAGGAGTTTATCGTGTATGAGATTAGTCTGAGTTACAGTTATAGCCAAAGAGACAACAGAAGTGAGCATGATCAGAAGAGGGAAATGTGGAGATGGTCAGTTTTTCAGGGTGGGCAGAGGGGTGTTTTTATATATCCTTGATCAAATTACTTTCTTCATCATCATCTACAGGTGATCCATTCCCTGTCATCTGACTTGGTTAACCAATGTGAAAAGAATCTGAGATGTACTTTATGAGATAGTTTACAAGGTGCACAAGAAGGACAGAGTGATACTTGACGGGTCCGTCATATGCTGGCTATAATCACCATTCATACACATTATCATTCTGGGCCAGATATGGAAAATGAAATATTGAAGCTTAACTAACTTTCCCATGCTATGGTAGCCAAAGGAGCAGAGGCAAGGTTGAAACAGGTTAGCACCTTCCTTGATTGTAAGGAGATAAGTCGTTTGAATAAACCAGAACAGGCTCTCAGCAGGAGTTCACAGAGAGAGTAGTGTTTCTAACTATTGCACAATCATTATAAAGTGTACTAGCTCTATAAGTACTTAAGAGGAAAATTATCCAAGAAAGGGTAAACTATGAACTGGAAAGATGCAAAAGATTATATAGAATTATATAGGATTTTTGGTATTATTATTGTTTTGTTTTCAGACAGGGTAATACTGTGTTGTTCAAGCTTGCCTTGAAGCCTGGACTTAAGCAAACTTCTTACATCAGCTTCACAATTCACACACACAAAATCACACACACACAGTCTTTTCTCTACAAAGGTAGACTTTTCTTCCTCTATAGTTTGCTCATTTGTGTATCATCATTGTTTAGAATAATGCCCATCATGGTGGCCAGACCCAAAGGTGCTCCTCACTCATCTCCATGGCCTGATAGTCATACCTAGCAAAATCTCCCCAGAACACATAAGTCAAGATAGGACCTATGGTTGCTCCCAACCAATAGATTACAACAGATATGTGGGATGTTAATGCCGTCATTAGATTTGATTACATCATGGTAGGTAACACTCAGCATATTGGAGTTAGACATGTTCTTTATAGGCCATGATGGTGGTGGTGGTGGTGGTGGTGGTGGTGGTGAAGCACTTAGTGGCCTCTAGAAGTCCAGGTGCTGTCGAGAGTATGAGTTGGTCTGAAGCAAAGAGCCTGACATAGAGTCACAGGAAATTCATTGAGACTTTGAGCAGAACACCCAGTCAGACAGGCTTGGCTCTTGAGCCACAGAAGTGTGACACCATGAATGTATGTCAACTTAAGTCACTAATTCTGTGCTACATTTTCACCCAGAAATAAAAAACAAACAAAACAAAACAAAACAACAACAACAAAAAAACCCCAATCCCTCCCAAACCCTAATGAATTTAGCATATGCACATGTATGTTATAGGAAGTAATTATTTTATACAAGTGCTAAGGTATGTATATGTTACATTTGCATTAGATTATAGTTTAAAAATGTACATGGCTGAGTCAAAGCTTTTGGTTCACAATGAAGATGTCACCACTGGTTGGGAAACACATTTGTACTCATTTCTTTTTCTCTCAGTTTCCTAAGACCACTTGGCTTAGTTTGGGTTTTTATTACTGTGATAAAACACCACAAACGAAACAAGTAGAGGAGGAAAGATTTTATTTCAACTTGTACTCAGGTCAGATGCCATTACTGAGGGAAGTCAGGCCAAGAATTCAAGGCAGGAGCCTGGAGGCTGGAACTGAAGCAGAGGTCACGGAGGGGCGCTGCTTAGTGCCTTCCTCCTATGGCCTCCTCAGCCCACTCTCAGGACTGGCTTAGGACCATACACACAGGATTATCATCAGCCCTGTGGGTAGGCCTTCTCACAGCAGTCCTAAATCAAGAAAACGCCCAAAGCCTTCCTACAGTAATCTAGATGGAGGTCTTTCTTTGCTCAAATGAGGGTTCTCTTCTCTCCCTTCCTAGCTCGTGTCAAATTGAAAAAGAATACAATCGGGATGCCACTTCTGCGTGCATGTGAGCTCATGTAAATACATGCACATTTATATATGAATCTTTGTAAAGTATTCAGTGGTAACTGTGGCTATGCACAGAGTGAAAGGGAGGCAGGACTTCTGTTTCATCAGGTGGCTTAAGCAATGTCTATAGATAGAAGGAAAAAAGAGAAAGAAACCACTGGAGAGTAAATGTATCCAAGAGCAATAATTGGTACTGTTGTTCTTGTGTGTTGGGGAGATGAGGAAGAGGTGGTCTATGAAGACTGAATTAAGCAATAGGGTCATGTCAGCTTGACCAATTTCTTTTTGGATTTTTTTCCTCTAAAGCTAAATTACCCAGGTGTTGGAAAAGAAACTTGTAACCAGAATCTCTCATCATCAAATATTGTTTTAATTGCTAGGTGTGCCAAGTTTAAATAACTACATCAAATATGTCTATCTACATCACTTAAAATGTGGGCTTTTGAATGAAATTAGGTCTATGCAGATTTTCCAAGACAAAATCTGTTGAAGAGTATACTTAAAAATAGCAATTTATCATTACCAGATCATGGCTGACTTAAATATAATTGACTTATCCTAAACACAAGCAAGGAGTATATATTATAGTTCATAAAAATTGTGTTAATGGAACAGGTTAAGAGGTAGATTAGTTGACAAAATTGACAAAAAACTAAAACAAAATAAAATGTGTGCATCTACAGACACACGCGCTCGCGCACACACACACACACACACACACACACACACACGCACACGCACACATACACACACACACACACACACACACACACATTCACACACACACACACATTCACACACACACGCACACACACGCACACACACACACACACACACACACGCACGCACGCACGCACACACACACACACACACACACACATTCACACACACACACTCTGTATTGCCTTTCCTGGGGAAGATATGAACAAACACCCACTGATTCCAGATAAAGCAATGACAGACCAGAGAAAGAGTTCTTCTGATGCCCAACATGGCAAACTAGAGTTTAACAAAGTTAATTATAGGAATATGGCTATTTCAAAGGCAGCTGCATCAGGAGAACTGGGACCCCTGCATAAATAGTGACTCACTGTAGCTGTAACCCTGGAACTCTTTATCCTATTAGCAAGTCAGAGAATCTGATCCAGAAAGATCAACTGACCAGGGAGTGGTTGCTTATGGTTTCAATAATCTCTGAGAGAGGCCTTGTAAATTTTGTTAGTTTCTGGAATTTCCTGAGACGTGTGGTATGAGTTGTTTATTTCCTGAGTTTCATAAAACCCCTCCTTCTTTTCTGGAGGGAATGTTTCAATCTGTGGGGAATTGCTACACAACACAATACCCCCCCCCACACACACACACCACAAACACTTTCAGAGATGTGGTTCCCTGTCATCCTTCTGCATCTTGAAATTAGTGTCCAGCTTTTTCCCCCAACACTTGAGCACTGCTAGCAGGGAAGGCTCACCATGGGCCTTCAGCATCAACCAGCTTGAGCTTCTTTCTGTCACGTGGCTGTCTACATTTTGCCTTACTATCTTGAAGGATCAAAAATCTGTGGTATCCCGAAATAGCTTGGTCTATTCTTAGGCAATAAATAGAAAGATCTACCTTTGCACTATTTAAGCAGAAATCTGCACCATTTGGTTCTTCCTATTAACCCCATTTCTGACTTTTGGGGTGACAGAAAATAATGATTGCTTATTTCCAGGGAGCACTTGGAAATCAAGGATTAAACTTAGTTTAAAAAAATTTTTCCATTTTTTTTCACAAATCTTCTAGGCTTGGCGTTTGCTCATGGTCTTGGTTATTCACATCTACCCCGTTTTCTAATGAACTTCAAAGCGTAGCACTCTGAACCAAGGAATGAACAGAAACCAAGAAGAAATCATCGGTGATGACACCGGATCAGGGGAAGACAAATCAGAACCAAACAAGACAGATAACAACAGAAGATTCAGGTGTGTGAGTATAAGTCTAGTTTGTTAGGTTCTCTTAGTACATAGTTTTACATCATCAAATTTGGTTGTGACAGATTGGTGAGAGGACCTAACCCACTCCATTTATAACAGGGAGCCATGGTAGGCCTTAAGTTTCAGTTTCGCAAAGACACAGGCAAAACTCCTCAGGGACAGGCACAGGCAATGGGTTGTTAGTCAGTAGAGCCCCTGACATTTGTCATAGAGGGAGGAAGAGCGTGGAGCTGAGGGACTACTGGCAGAGAAAGATAATGAGCCCCTAATTGGGATAGTTCCTGGAATTTCTCTAAGGCCTGCCCCCAAATGGTAATATATATATATTAGCCAATCAGAACTTGTACTAATGTAACTGCCACATGCCTAGCCAATCAGGCTAGAGATTACCTAACCCTTCCAGACAAATTCTCATAGCTCTGACTAAACAGGGCTGTGAGCTTTTCTCCCGGTCACCATTTTGTATGGATGGATGCCCCCTCTCTGCGTGTTGGTTGTTTCTGCAGAATAAATGCTCTCCTCTGCTACATATGTATCTGGAACCATGGATCCCTCTTGCATTGAAGGTGGAACAGGATGACCATGGGCAGGGGTGGAGTGAGGAGGAGCCTTGGAGGGAGAGATGAGGGGGAAGAAATAGGGGGCAGTATCAAGTACTGGAGGGGAAGAGAGAGAGGCATAGAGGGTCAGGAAATGGAATAAAAATATGTAGCAGTGGGGAATGAGGAACTGGGGGTAGCCACTGGAGGGTCCCAGATGCCAGGGAAATGAGAGGTTCCCAGAACCCAATGGGGATGACTTTGGCTGAAATGCACAGTGAAGGGGAGATAGAACCTGCAAAAACCACCACCTCCAGTACATAGGCATGGCCCCCCACTTGAGGGATGAGAACACATACCAATCTCAATTTTTTTTTTTTTTAGCCCAGAAATGTTCCTATCCAAAGGAAAGACAGGGACAAAAAATGGAGCAGAGACTGAAGGAAAGGCCATACGGAGACTGTTCTTGGCTTTGGCATACTATTTGAGTTTGGGGTCTTCTTTCAACAATTCTTGGACTGGTACATTTGTAAATAAAATGAGATAATTGTCATGTGTGTATGTTTAGTCAGATGTGGGTAGGTACATTGCATTTAAGAGTGCTCTTTGTGTATGTGTGTATGTGTGTGTGTGTGTGTGTGTGTGTGTGAAGTTAGACACTGATACCCAGTGCTGTCTTCCATTGCTTTCTATCTTATATATTGAGGCAAAGTCTCTTTCTTGAAACCAGCCCTCACCAGTTTGGCCAGTCTAGACAGCCCCACTGGTCCAGGAGTCTACCTGTCAGTACCTCCCCAGTGATCACAGATGATACTGACGATGCAACTCAGACCTTAACACTCGTGTGGTAAGTGCTTTACAAACTGAGCCATCTCTCACTTACCTCAGATAGGATTATTTTAAAGAAGAAACTGAAAGAGGGGAGAATAAAAATGCCTATTTCATAAAACAAACAAAAACCAACCATAAAACTGTGTGGTTATCTGTGGGATGAAATCATTTATTACATTAAGGCCTCTTTGAAATCTAAAGTCACTTGAAGGACTAGACGCAAGTCAGGAAGACAGAAGAAACCCATTAATCTTTGCCTGTATCTCTTGATTAGATTCTTGAAATAGGCTTGTCAATCTCACTCTGGCGCCTCCTTACCTATTTCCTACACTAATACTCTGGGGATCTTTTCTGTTTCTCCTTAAATTCTCTCAGTGGCTTTCCATGTTACTTGGTAATGCTAACATGCCTCTGTAGATTCTCTGTAGCCTGACTCTTTTCTTTAACCTCCCCTTGCACCTTTCTTCTTGTCTCCATAACAACACTGACTGTGTCTATTAGCATGACTATTAACATAACATGGGTTTGCTTAACCACTGGCTGGCCTTGAGGGAACATCTCACCCAGACTGGCTGTGGAAACGTTCCCTTCCACACACCAATATTGTCTTTTGAAGTTCTCCTTTTGCATCTCTGATGGATGCTTGTTGATATTTTCTCATAGAGCAATTGGAAGCAGACCAGTTGAACCTTTGTTTTCATGGTAACAGACTCTTTGCTGTCAGCACTGTGAAAAGGACTCATGTCCCACCTAGATCCCTGTTTCTGGTCACACAGATGGCTCTTCATTGGCAGGCAAGGCAGGCAAGTTTTCCTTTTGCCTCTAAGCTCCCTCTTCACCTCATCCTCAGTCCCAGACCCCAGACCTCCTCTCTTTCCTTTCTTCCGAATTTCATCATTCCTTCTTCTTTTCTAACTCTATCTTAGAAGACATGGTGGACAGGAGAGTGGATGCTAGAGAAAATTATTTAATTACTCTAAAAACTGAAAAGAGAGCCAAATACAGTAACTGATTTGGAGATGAAACAATGAGGCCGTGGTCAAAGACAATCATAACCCAGGCAAGGCAGGTAGCAAAGAGAAGAACAGAGTAACTAGCACACGGCTAATGGAAATCAGGAAGTACTTCAGATTGCAAGAAAAGATCATGCCCATCTTCCAGTACAGGAGGCAACTTCAATTTTAAGTTACTTTTGGATAGAAGCCAAAAGTTTATTCCATAACCACAATGCTGGTAATAATGTTCCATATTATTTAAGAAATTTTGAACATCAGCTATTATATAAAGACAACATTATCATACTAAGTTCTCATAATTACACAGCAGGTGGTATTTTATGTCATTTACACCAAAAGAGCTTGTAGTTCACAAACAGTGGCTTCCCCAAGGTGACACACTGGTAAGCCTAGGGAACAGTTTACGTTCAGATCATAAGGGACCTTAGAGTCAGTGCTCTCAGGTATAATGATGATTACAATACATCAAGTACTTGACGGTTTTCAGAATGTTTGTCACTGTGTTTGCACAAAGGGGACCTTACACTTGTGAGGCTGAGGGTGTGAAGAACAAACGTGACCATCCCCTTATACATGAAATAAGAAGATTTGAGGAGCAGTGAGACTTACCCAAGGTCAGTGAGTCAGAACTGAGAAGCAGGCCTGGCCATACTACACAATAACCTTCCCCACTGATCAGAAATAGAGCTAACTCAGCTGACAGAAGGAAGAACACAGAAATAAACATAAATGGATCTAGTCTTGGTCCTTATTAATGGCTTAGAAGCCATACTGCCATTGGTGGGGAGACTTGTGAAAGATATTAAAATCCATAGAACTTGATTTGATTGACTCTGATTTTACTTAATCATTTATATTTCCAAACACTTCATTACATTATCTTGACCAGCTTGTTTTCTGTGCAGGAACACCTCTGTGGTCAGCACAGTCCTTGAGAGCTGCTCACTTGCCCACAAGAGCCTGCCTGGTACCCACACTGATAGCTCGTCACACTTTAATCCTCTACCTACCAGTGTTGCACATACACAATTCAATTAATTTCTATGTGTGGCTGGGATGGATGAACACATGAAGGCTGAGCGTGGGTGGGAGCATGGGAAATGGAAGGGTTGAGATTGAAGAAAGAACCCTGGGGCATAGAAAACAACCAATTCACTGACAATGATTTAGACCAAGGGAAGAAGCAGAGGTGAGAACAGAGAACAGGTCTTGTGGGCTATGAATGCTGATCCTGTTTGGGGTTTTACTTCTCTTCAGATGCCGCATGTATTTCTGTAAGGTAACTGGTAGTGCTAGGTTTAGCTCTTGGCATCCCCAGTGTCCTCAGAGAAGCTGCCGTGGCAGCAGGAGGTTGGAGTATGCTTTGTGTCCTTCCTCATTTATGTGCTGAAATCTAGTTCTCCATATTTAGAGATCAGACTTTGGAGGGGTGGTTGAGCTCTGAAGCCTTGTGAATGGAATGATGATCTATATAAAAGGGACATAGAGGTTATATTAAGGACAGAGTCATAGCAGCATTTATAAGAAAGTGGGTCCCGATGGACACAACGTCTGTTGGAGACATCAGACTTTGACTTCATATCCTTCAGAAGTCTCCAGATACACTTTATAAAGTGTAAGTAATCCAGTCTATGGTATTTTGTTATAGCAACTTCAACGACTAAGACAGTGGAGAACTGAGGGATGAAAAGAGTTGGTGCAGAGAAGACTTGTGGAAGGAGGATGGCCTTGCACAGTAGAAAGAGCCAGGCAGGTAAATGGTTAGATCAGGACAAGGCTCACTTATGTGATGTGCTTTGTTCGTCCTCAGTGAGTGTGAATATAAGCCAAACCAAGCAGGCACGACTTATACTTCTTTTCTGTATTTCTTTCTTGAATTGCTGTTAGAATTGGGTTTTATAATTAGGGTTTTTATGTTATAATGGCTTCTGCTTAGCTTTCCCTCTCTGTTACTATTATGACATATCTAAATATAAAGGATCAAGTGCAGGGGTGATGCTATAGCTATCATTTATGAAGTGATGTATAGCAAGGAAAGTACTTTTTTAGTGCTGTGGTTTATGGGACACATACTGTGCACAGGTGGCCTGTCAGACTTTGTATGTAATAGCTGATCCCCACAGCCATACCTAGAGAAAAGCATTTTATAATCAATTTACAAATCAGAAGACTGAGGCTTGGTGAGCTTAAATGGCCTACTTATGAATATTCAAGCTGCGGGGTTTGGACCATGCTTTGAGGTTGTAGTTGGCATTCTTCCTGCCATATAATGATAGGTTCCTCCTTCCTCCATTTCCCTCCATTCATCCATACAAATGGGAGGTAATCACTTCCATAAAAATATACATGATTAGGTCAAAGTAATGTCAAGCAAAGTATTCAGAAATAATTGAGAACTATAAAATAGAGGTATAGACTGACTTAATGAAGTCAAGTGTGAAAAGGATCAGATCAATCCCATCCAATTTCTCTGGCAGAGATGAGAAATGAGGCTATCATCAATTTTAATTTAATTTAATTATTTGAGAAATTTAACAAACATGCATTAAATGCTTGTCTGCTTCATGCCAGTTATTGTGTTGGACATTTGGGATACAAAGTTGATAATATATGGGTATAATTTCTACTCTTAATGGGCTTGTAAACCAGAAGGGAAATATATTTATAAACAATTCCAATATGTCATTTAAAGGTACCGAGGGAGAGATATGATATACCGGGTGCAATTGCAATCCAAGTTAAGTGTGTATAAGAATATTTATTTTTGTTCTGTGTGTGCATGCGCAGATGTGTGTGCGCGAGCACATGTGCACCCACCCACATGTATGAAAGCACATGTATGAAAGTATTGAAACTGAGGCAGTAATTGGGCTGGAATATAAATGGTGTACAGGAATTTGCTAAGTGCCCTTTGGATCATGAAAATGATCATTATTTATTCTCTTTGTTTCCAAAATTCATTATGTTTAGAATTTTCTGTATTCGAACTCCTTAAATATATATATTTATATACTTCTTTTAGAAGCAGGATAGACTAGAAAAGGGCAATGAACAGCACTGGGAGGTGCTTAGTTCTAACCTGCTACTATGCATCTTTGCATATTTAGTTCTTCCTCACACAGGGGTGTGTGTAGTGTGGTTACACTCACACTATGGAATATTTCCTCTTGCTGTTAGAAGACGGGGCATAGTATATATTGTGCGAATAATATTTTGATATCAGCAGACATCGTATCTCTGGTTATATTTATTGTTTCCTTACCATGAGCAGTATTTCGTGAGTGTCTCAGCATGCGGCAATGGAAAGATATCCCATTGCTGAAATGTTTGTTGCTATTTTCTTGTATATCCAAAGCATCACTTAAAAGACAGCTTATTATTCCCTGTCCTTTAAGATGTCAAGGGGGAGATCAAGGATATAGAAGCTGTCTGGAACAATAGCAAGAAGTTGGAATTCTTAAATTCTCCAGTTTTCTAGAATAGTGGGAGTGTATACTATTAAATGTGACTGCATTTAATTCATGAATTTAGAATTAGTGACCAAAGAACCTATAAAATTTATTTGCTCATTTGTTGAACACATCACAGGGAAGATTATTAAATGCATATAGATTCTTAAATGATAAAGACTAGATGTTCTCCCAATGTGAAGGTTTATTTGTGTTGTGACTAACATTGTCTCAGCATGAAATATTCTCTTAAATAAATTTTTTTTTTGGTGCTGGGGGTTGTGGGAAGTGTTTTTGAGTTTTTATTTTACTTTTTAAATGAATTTGTTAATTAATTAATTAATTAATTAATTAATTAATGTTTTGGTACTAGGAATTGAACCCAAGGTCTGGAACATACTGAAGAGGAAATTTACCATCCAGTTCTATGAGTCATACCATTAAAGTTATTTATATACATAAAGTCCTAGAAAAATATCAACTACAAAAGTGAAGCCACAATGATGCTGAATGTGAACAACCTCTCATAACTCAGCCTCTGAGTTTAACACCAAAATGTTGCCAAGGAAACTGAATGCCTCTGATATGGGACCATCCAAGGAATAAAAGCTGTTCATGTGCAGGGGGAAGACCTGAGGATACTTTGTGGATCACCAGATCTTCTGTGAAGAAATGATGATATTACAAGAGTCCCATGTCCTTAGGGCACGGTGCCAAAGGGGAAAGCAGTGAGCACTGTATATTTTTTGTCTTAGTGTATTTTATTTCATTTCACACAGTGTTCTTGTTGATAAGGAGTGGCTTTTATAGTACCATTGACTTAATCTCTATCCACCTGGGCTAACACTGTCAGCGGATAACATTGGATTTTTTTCTTTTTCTTTTTTTATCGCTAGCCTGGATAATGCAATTACAAACATTATCAGGTTTGCAGACTGCACCAAGATGGAAGGACTTAACACCTCATAGCTCACACGCAAAACCCACAGCATAATCTTTAGAGTTAAGAAGTCTGAGCACTGTTTCAAATCCTGTCTAATGACCTAGCAGTCTTCAGCTTATCATTAAAGTGAGAAGTACAAAGGCACACCTTCCAAGGGACTTGTTGAGCTGTAAGAATTACCTGCGTGATGTGTTACAACCCAATACCTCTGCTTTATCCAACATAGGACGAGGCGATAAAACAATGAACTGACATCCTGACTGTTGGCTGTGTTTTTCTGTTTGGATAGATCTATAAAAATATCTTCACCACTGTGCAGTTTTTTCAATACTATTTTTTTTTATTTTTTAGGCTAAAGCCTCACTAGGTACCCCCAGCTTGTCTCAAACTCACGATCCCCCTGCCTCAGTCTCCTGATTACTAGGTCCTAAATATGTACCATCACAAACCCGATACATTGTCTTAATTAGTAATTATGTATTTTCTTATTGGATTTATGAGAATCATAAGCCTGAGGTCTAAAATGGGATGGCAGTGGTTGTCTAGAAAATTGTTGGGTTCATTCCCTGGTAGGGATAATAACCAGGAAAGACAGAAGATTGTGACTCTGAGAAAAAAATAGTAACAGCACTATATGTTCAGAAAGGGAGAAGTCCAAGGCTAGAAGTATAAATGTTGCCTTGAGTAGGTTATAGAGTTCCTGGCCCTCTCCTTCCCCTTCCTGCTCCTGTTTAGAGACCCACTCCGATGCCTTTCAGGGATTGTTTCTCCTTGCAGTGTTATCTGGGAATAAAAAATAGCCATCTCAGAGAGTTATGAGGCCTGGGAAAACACAGGTTATATTGTTATAAAAAAACCTTTGATCTCTTGCTATCTCATTTGTTAGCCAGCAGTAGTTAGGAAAGCCAAGCGACATTTTAATTATACCTAATTGCCTTCTAAATTTCTAGTAAAAAAAGAAGTTCTGGATTGGAAATTCCATGAATAGCAGCAAATGCATTCTGAATTTTTCATGTATCTATGCTGAAAGAAAAAAATCACAGCCCTGGCCTCATTTAAAGAGCATATAAATTCTGAGTATAACTATCTGCCCAAGTGGGGAACTCCAGCATGGAAAGGTTTGCATCTTTTATTTATTTTTAAAAGTACATTTAAATATTTTCTATTTGTTTGCTTTTTAAATGCATACATTGCTGGCTTTCTTAGTCCTGGAAGGTGTTATGTAGGTTTCTGGGGTGTGGAGGGAGTCCTCAGTAGCCTTCTTTCCCTGTGACCCCTGTAAACCTAATAATGATTGGTGTGGTAGAACATGCCCATGGAAGAGTAGGGCATGAATACATGGGAGTAAGCAACTTCTTTCTTATTGGATTTAAGGCTTCACTCTGTATGGTCCTTAAAACTGGCCAAGAACCCATAGTTGGGTAGCTCCCGGCCACAGGGGTAAAAAGACTACTATTATTCTGCTAGTGGACACAGTATAACAGTACACTTTAAAGTCATATCTCTGTATCCACAGATTAAAACTCATTAGAAGGTTTTGGGGACTTGTTCTGTTTCTTCACTGAATTGTGGGTAATGCAGTGACTCAGAGATGATCAGTGCAGAGAGTGTCAGTGACAGGGTGTTCAGCCACAAATGGGACATCTATCTTAGCTCCTCCTCACAACTCAGAGATAAGCATAGGAGAGGGTGCCAAAAAGATTGGCCAGTGGCCTTGGAATTCTAGACACAAATACTGTCAAAGCACTGCACCTACGAAATCACAGCAGCTGTACCTGCAGAAGACTGGCACAAAATCAGACCAGTTGGTATTCTATCGTGAGATGGGAAAGGGTCTTATGAATCCCATTCCAGCTGAGAAGCTATTGACAGCTGATGACTTCTGAAGGAGCCTTTGTCTTTGAAGGTGTGGCCTCTGATAGGTTGACCACAGTCCAGTGGATGGCTCCGTGAGAACAGGGGTAGCATAAGGGGACTTCCATGGCTTATTCAAAAAGAATAGGTCACAAAGTTGGGAAGGGGTGAAGAGTAGGGTGGATCTGGGAGGAGTTAGGGAGAGGATTGGGGGATGAATATAGCCTGATTGTATTTAGGCATATTGATTTTTTTGTTGTTTTATAAAATCATATCTATATGTGAGTATAACTGTGTAGACATATGAGCAATTCTTCGCACCGTCCAGAAGGCGGTGCCAGATTCCCTGAAGGTGGAGCTACAGGTGGTTGTGAGCACTCTCAGTGCCCACCCCCAAGAGCAGTGCTCATTCTCAGCCACTGAGATGCTTCTCCAGCCCCGAGATTTGCATCTTACCTGGTTTTATATCCTCTGTGGCTTCTCCAGGTCTGGCACAGAGGACGCGTGCAGGAACTATTTGTTGAACAATGTTTACTCAGCTTCACAACCCACCTAGAGGGAGCAGAGGACACGTAAGTCAAATGCTCAAATGAAATAATTTTCTTCATAGGAAAAGGAGAAATGAAAACGTGAATGAAGAGTTTTAGCAAATTTTATATGGCAAGATTTCTAAGTTTTAAAAAGGTTTTTATTTCTCTCTTCTTTATTCCAGCAGCTGACATCAAAACAATTATATCTAACATATTTTTTGTCATTTACTTAACCTTCCCGTCTTGCCCTTTCTCTTCTGCCTCCCTCCTTATTTCCCTCTTTTTTTCTCTTTCTAAGAGTGTTAAGTCCACACATCCCAAGTACACAAAGACTGTGACTGATCACCAAATTGTAAAAACTCAGAAGTCATGAGATGTCACTAAATAGTAGAAGAACAGGAAGCCAGAGACACAAATGTACCATCTGAGAGAAAGAGCTCTATCTTTACTGTCAGTGTTTTCTCAGTGTTGGTGGCAGTCTGGTGGGACCTGTACAATCAGAAGGCATTAGGGATACACTTACTTTATTGCAGCAGAGTGATAAGGGTCTCGGTGCCACGGTGGTAATTTAGTGGAAAGTTCCTCTGATTCTTTGCTGAGATTCTCCTATCTCAAACCTCCCTGTCAATTATTGTTCACCTATCGACGCACACATCTGTCTTGACAGAGAGTGTGTATGAGACAGGCTGACACAGACCAGAACTGACTTTATTTGTAAAGAGCTGTGGCTTTGTTGCAGATGTCTCCTGAGGTCATAGCAGGGCAGTGCCACATGGTGCAGCTCTGATTGCTCTGAAAACCTCCCAGTAATCTCGGACTTCCACAAGTGGTGTGCAAAGCTGTTCCGATTTTAGTTCTCAGTGCACGCCCTCCCCACACTCAGTCCCTTTATTGTCGTGGCAGGATAGAAGCTACAAGACTGGACAGCAATTGGGACAATCCATGCTACAGAATGACAGCCATGTTTGCATTCTGAGGAGACGTGGTCTGAAGAGGGAGGTCACAAACTAGAATATTCTGGAGGTCCAGCAGGACCAGAGGCTCTGCTTCCCTCCATTCTTGCTCCTGTATGTCCCCTTCTGTGCTGTCATCACTGCAGACTTGGGGATGGCAAGTGCTTGCAGAGCTAGGCCCGTAACAGGACTGACCTAGGATGTTTGTTAACATTACAGTGCTATGTTAAATTTACACTACTTTTTGACCATGCTTATTTATTATTCATTTATTTCCTTTATTTTAATTTTAGGAATGTCTGCCAGCTTATATGTCTGTGAACCATGTGCCTCCAGAACCTGCAGAGGCCAGAGAAGGATGCTGGATCTCCTGGGAATGGAATTACAGACAATTGTGATCTGTCATATGGGTGCTAAGACTCTTCCCTGATAAGCCATCTCTCCAGCACCCATTTTTATTTTATTAGTCTGTTTTCCTGTTTCCACATAGTTCTGAGTGCTGTGCCACAGTAGGGTTTGTGCCACTGTGTTCGTATTTCAACAAATGGCAAACACCTGTCTGGCAAGTGTCAGTCACAAGAGAAGAAAAGGAATCACTTCTTCCTTCTTCATTTATGTTATTGTTAATCATCCAGTCAAGGGATCTTTATTAGCTATCTACTTCATGCCCTCTGTGGCTGCTATTATGGGGATCCAGGAGTGCTCAACTGTAGACAGCTTTTCTTGCTATAATATTCTAGAAGGGGGGGGATGATGAACAATAAAAAAATAAATACACGGCATGCTGTAGAGAAAAATACTACACTTTAGCTCAAAAATGGAGTAACTGTATTTTCCATCCTACTGGGACAGCCCTGCCATGCCTCCAGCCTCCGGGGTAAGTGATGGCCCGAATGTACTATAAAAGGAATCGCCAGTGAGTCTCGGGTCTGTTTGCACCAAAAAGAAATGTTTGCAGTTGATCTGAAATTAAAATTTAACAAGGTGTTCTGTGTGCACGCTGGCAACTATGGCACCCCGACTGTCCCCAGCTGTAACTATTAACTCTCCTATAAACTGTCATGTCACCCGCTTTTGTCTGTTAAGACATCCTGGTTCCCTATAACCTCAAAGTCAAGCTGCAAGAAATTTAATCACCTCTCCTCAACTGAAGCACACCAGACTCAAACATCCTGTTCTATTCCCCCAGCCCCTCTCTGACATGTAGTGGAGACCTGCTGCCCAGTAGGTGTGCCTGCATTTATTTTAATGGTGCTAAGGACATTTATACTGACTTTGAGATGAGAACATTTGTTAAATGGGAAAGTTCATGGGGGCACAGTGATTTAGCTGAGAAAATGATCTGCTGCCTAAAATTTATGTATTATAGGATACGAACTAGGATTCTGCTTCCCTCAACTGTCTCTGCTGTCTTTCTCCATTGCTGTATAGGCTTGCACTTGCCACCGTGTTTGGGCTGAGCAGTGCAGATGCTCACTGACAGAAAACGAAACAAAACAACAAAACACTTTAATTTAAGAAGATAAACTGGTGCTCTGTGGTGACTCCCAATCCCTGAGGTGGTATCTCTGAGGACTTGTGGAATCTGGAGTTGTTGGGATCACAGAGTCATTTAGACCAGACTCCACCAGATTGCCAGGGTTTTGCGTTATTGTCTTTGCAGCATTATTTAGCAGCTAGCAGAAGCATGAATGTTTTTAATAGCGTGAACCAGTCGACTGCCCCTCTGTTCCCTCTGGTTTTCAGCGCCTTTCCTCATCACTGTGTAGCTTTTGTCTTCTTAGCGTGTGAAAGAGCACTTGAGGTAACACACAGGGAAGACTGGATCAGGCTTCCCTCCCAGACCTTTGGGCCAATGTTCCTGGGGACATTCAACTGCACCTATTACTGCTTCATCCACATCACAGCCATTGTGAGAAAATGCCGTCATCTGATGGCTTTTATATAGTTTTTTCATGTTGTAAGTGTATAGATGCATTTGCATGTGCGTGTGCATGTGTGTATGTGTGTGTATGCCTGTGTATGTGTATGTGTGTTCATTGTTTCATTTTTGGGGGCCTACTGGAGAGAGCAGAATTAGGATCCAAATCCATTTTGCTCTTTTGTAGACGTCTTCAATGCAATGTGACTGTTTTGTGACACTTAGTGTCCTAAAATATTTTCTTTTCTTTTCTTTTTTTTTTGTTTTTTGTTTTTTGTTTTTTTTTGAGACAGGGTTTCTTTGTGTAGCCCTGGATGTCCTGGAACTCACTCTGTAGACCAGGATGGCCTCGAACTCAGAAATCTGCCTGCCTCTGCTTCCCAAATGCTGGGATTGAAGGCATGCGCCACCACCTCCCGGCCCTAAAATATTTTCTTAGACCAATCCAGTATGAGTATAAAAACAAAATGAATTGAAATCAAGTTCCTGGGAGAAATGATACTTTTATTAAGGAACTGTCCAAGCAGTATTTGGGGGTATGTTGGGACTTCTTTATTTTCAATGTAAATGTAGCGAATCTCTTCCTAACTCTGCCACCCTGAGCTATAAGATACATATTTATGACAAAGAATTTTCCCTTCCCCAGTTTTTCAGCAGAGCTCTGACTATATCCTATGGGTGAGGGTTAATGTGGGGCTAGGCCTTTGGTGGTAATAGGTGGGCATTCATTACATTCAGGTAGAGTCATTTCATCAGCTGAGCTGAGCTGAGCATTCCCTTGAAGCTCAAAATGGGGGCTGTGAGAACATTTCTTCGAGAATGTGCTAACATCCAAGGCAAGGAGGAGACTGCAGTTGCAGACAGTCAGGTCAGAAAGGCCCGGAGCACAGCAAATTGCAAGAGATGCTGGACAGAGCTCTAGAATGGAGGGAAGGCTGAATGTGAGGAATTGAACCATCTAAAGCCAGCTCCAAAACTAACAGAGGGTTTTGATGAGGAGGAGCCAGGAGAGCACCTGATACAGAGGCGAGAGGTGGTCCCATCTTTGCAGAAGGAGCTGACCTTGCTACTGCTTAGGAGGATCATTTATTTCACCCTCTTTCTCCCCCCAACAGGGACTTGACACATATGCTCAGCCACAGGAACAGTAGCAAGTGCAGACACCTGCTGGTCCTGCTAATTACCAAATGGCTCCCGGGATGAGGGCATTGGTTTAACACCTGGGCAAAGGTAGCTGACTCTGTTAGAACTAGACAGTGTTGGCTTTGCAGTTATTGCAGGTTCCCAGGTCATTAATCAGAGAAATAGTGCTTTGTACCAGGGAAGCAGGGCCTCAGAGAATCTCTTACCTTTGATTAGCAGGTGTTTGCTACCGAAAGAAGACAAACAGATTTCTTGAGCTTTCCTATAGCAGAATACATTGCCATCTAGGAGACGCCTGATGTGAACTCATTTGTATTTAGGTCAAATTTGTTGCCTGAAACATTAATGAAAGGTACGCGCACCAGGCTGACTGCTCTGTAAATGACTCCTGCCTTTACATGATTGGATCGTGCAGCCGCTTGTTTTAAAGGTAGGCACCTTGCTAACATGAGCAGTGTCAGGGCTGTCAGAAGACTCCTGAAGAACACTGCTTAACAGCTTCTCTTTCCTTTTATCACGCCTTGATGCTGCTCCTGCCTTCCTGACTTATTTACTCATGGAGTGGCAACATTTTCCAAGTGGCACCACGTGCCCTTGTGCCAGGTGCCACAGCAAGAGCTCCGTCTTGACAAGTCAGCCAGGAAGCTAAGGTTTCTCACCCTCCTACTTGCACCAAATTGACAGATGAGGAAACTGGGACTGCTTAAGAGATTGGAGCGGCTTGCTTTATCCTCACTTGTCCTGGCCTTGCTTTATCCTCACTTGTCCTGGCTCAGTTTAATTCGTTCATGGCCAGCATCCTGGGGCTATCTCCTGGTGTTCATTTCTGAATGGGCTAATTTGACATCCAATCACATTTTGGCTTGCTGTCACACCCTGAGTTCTTCTAGTCAGTTGATTTGCAATGGGTGTTTCCTCTACCATGTTGTGACCATGAGTTAGGTGTGTGACCCAGGCTTTCTAGAAGGAGAGCTATGAGTTTGCCTGGACCAATAGTCCCTTCCAGCATGTAGGGGCAGGGGTGCAGGAGGGGAGGGATCACATCATGGTTAGATTTGGTTTTAAAGGTTAAATAAATGCATTTGCTACTCTGGCTCCACATACTTACTCCTTTATTGATGACATCATATGCTCTTCTGTAAATCTCCATCATTTTCCATTCATCCGCACTGCAGATATTTCAAGGATTTTTGTAGCTGTTTTAAAGTAATGGAAACTGTGGAAGTCTGTGTCTTCTGCTCATGAACCTGAAGATAATTTCTGGTTGCTAGATAATATAAAAGAGTGCATACCACCCGTGCAGCACAGCTAGAAAGCAGTGCCCACCAATGACCTCTCAACACGATTAATCTTTCTCTATCTCTACTGCAGACTTAACCCCAAAGGGAACATGTTTATTTGCTGTCATTTGTAGAGATAACTGGAGTCAAGATGTCCTAAGAGAACATGCTGATTGCAAAACTTCTGAACCTTTAAAAACATTGTGACATCATCTTAGGAAATATTTGGGGTTTATATACCTTTCTATACACTGTAGCTGGAGATATTTGAAATCAAAGAGGCAAATGGAGTAGTGCTTCCCCAGTATGACCTCAGAGCACCTGCATCAGACTCACATGGGGTGGCCATCAGTAGATCAGTTTTATGAGCTGCTGAGCCGGAATGATGTTTGGGAGACCAAGCATCGGATTTTCAGCAAGTTTTTCAGACTCCTACTTCATTAATGTTGAAAGCCACTGGAGTTGAAGGAAAGGGCTCCTCTTTGTTTAGGTCCCGGAACTCACTCTTAGATCAAACTAGCCTTGAACTCACAAAGATCCTCCTGTGTCTGCCTCCCAAGTGCTGGGATGCAAACCTTGTGCCACCACTGCCCTATAGACTTGAATTGTAGTTATGTTGTTATTATGTTAGTATTATGATCTTGGGCAAATGCTTAACTGCTTGCTGTTCTGTTTTCCTCATCAATTTCTCTGAGAAGGAAACTGGTAAACCCAGCTTACACAACTGTTACTATTACCCATGCGTCACTGCTGTGAAATGGCCTCTCCCGACACCAAATGTCTCCCAAGAAATGACTTCATATGTCACATCGATTAACCGTTTGAGGGGTTACTTGAAGCTAGGAGAGAAATCAGTGGAATGGGAGAATGAGTCACCTGGGAAGGCCACAGTCATCTGTGGCTTGAGGAAGTGCTTTCTTCCAGGGTCACGCTTCCTTACTCTCTGACACCACCATGCATTCCTGGAGTGCTTGTGACTGATATAGACTCAAGGGCTTCACACCATGTCTGCACAATGACGTGTGGGTGGGGAAGCAGAGTCACTCTCTGTACTGTGGAAGCTTCCAAGTTGGGTCTTAGAAAACACAGTTGGTGGGGATGGGGGCCTAGCCCAGCAAATGTAAAGGTTTTATCTGTGTGATATCAGATCACACTTCTCTTCTTTTCCAAACCAAATGCTGGATTTAGGGAACATGACTTTGGTGGTGACACTAGTAATAGTAGAAATTTGCAATACTTATAGGTGACAATGACCAAGTCAGGCAATACTAAATATTATTTATTATTGGTATTGGTATCACTAGCATTGCTAGTACTAATATTATTGCACTGCTGGGTTGAGAACCAGAACTTTATAAGTTAGGAAAACACTGTCATTTAGCGATACCCCAGACTGTGTTTCAAACTTAAGTCCATTGACTCTTTAACCTTCCACAGCAATACTTGACACTGCTCATAATGTTATAATTATTTATGCTTTATAGAAAAAAAAACAACCATCTAGCTTTTAGAGCAGGACCGAGAGCCTGTGACATCAACCAGGAAACTATACTATATCTCTCCACTGAATCAGAGATGATTGCTAAAGGGAGCTGAGTTGCAATAGCATTTGTCACTTTGCATTCCTGGGGGGGGGTTGCACTTAGCTGGAAGGAAGGGGTAGGGTTTAGAACAAGTCAGCCTTTTAGAGGCTGATACCGGGGAAGGAGAGATCTAGGTAGATTCCACACACATTCTAGGAGACTCTCGTCACGTAGCTACAACTTGATGGTGCTGGGTCTGGAGCACTGGCTCAGCTTTCTATTTTTCTCCAACCTTCAGGTGCATTGTAGACTCGGGACACTCTACTTTTGGTCTCCATATATGGCAATGGGCTCAGAAAAGCTGCTCCTCAAGGTACAGCGTAAGACTTCTGTTGGGAAATCGGGAGATTTCCTGCTTGGAAGTCTGCAGGGCTTATTTGTCATGTTTGGGGATGTGACATGTTTGCTGCTGCTGCTGCTGCTAGCTCTGCTCTTCCCTCTTTTTTTCTTTCTTATCCCTCCCTAGGACCAAGACTTCATGATTTATTGTCCTACTAACATCATTGTTCTTAACAGTATCAGGAGGTGTCTTTGGCGTTGACTCTGATGATGTTGACGAGATGAGCCGTGGAGTGACCGAATGGAGGACCAACTTCATGAGCCTCAGTTAGCTTAGCTAACAGTTACCTTTAAGTATTTGCCTACCATGGCTGTCATTTCCTAAAGAAGTGCCCTGTTATAACACACAGGCCAGCTTCACTGTGAAGACAATGGGGTTTGGGCCTTATCAACCTTCACCTGCTTCTGTAGCGACTATTCAGACAGACCATATCGTTCTGTCTTTCCAAACACTAATACTTCTGAGTTAACAGGTAGTATCTCTAAGGGATTTCCCCCCTAGTTACATAGTCTTATTTCCAGGCACTCCAATAAAGCTAATTGGAACCCCCAGGCTTTATTTTTCTTTGTGTCTGAGAAATGGGGTCCTGCTAAGTATTTGTGTTATTATTCTAAAACCCTTGTCTGAGAAACAGATGTGAGAAGAACATGCAATCAAAAGCGAGATAAAATGATTGCCACGGAGAGTCAATATTTATTTTCACACATTAGGGCCCTTTCTGAAGTGGCTTCGCATAATAACTTAGCCATGATGAAAGTCAAATAATGCGTGTATCTGCTGTTTTTGCTCAAAGATGTTATTGCTAACCTGCCATTAGGGGGGGGGTGTACATTTTGAATATTTTTCCATTAGTGCTGATGGATCTGAGCAATGCCAGTGGTAAGCTCTTGCCTGACCAAACCGGTAATCAGTAGCAGGCATCCACAGAAGAGATAGCCAAGATTTTCTGGCATTTTCTGTGGTCAAGGAATTGATCCAGGTTTCCACTGCTCAGGCAGCGTGAGCCACTCTTCCCCAGTGCCACCAGGACCGTGGTTTCTGTATGGCACAGCCTTAGTGACAACACTGTATAGCCACAGAGGGGAGATAGCAGTGACCTGGTGGGTTTAATCAATGTCAAGGGTGGAGTATTTTTGTTTTAATGCTTTCTTATCAAGGCAGTTAATGTACTATATTCTTATATTTCATGTGCTAAAGACCAAATACAGCAGCAGACGATACAGAGGCTAGATAATTAGTTCTTTGTTTATATTTCAAACAGACCAGCTAATTTTTTGTTTGTTTGGCTCAACAGATTGTGTTTTATTTGCAAGCCATCAAGTTATTAATAAATGAGACAGTCTGGGTCTTATAAGCATTTCACATATCTCACAACTCATTTAATGTTTTAATATGAAGAATATGCTTTGGGTGAGAGACACAGTTTCACTGATGTCCTGCTACTTTCGGATAGGCCAGCTTTTCTGACACAGTCTAGCAAGCATGCAGAAGGGCAGGGAATCGAGGCTCTGCAGCTGCCTGTATTCAGCACCTGGCTTTGCCATTTACCTTGGCAAAGCTCCCTGGAATTCCTGTGCCCCTGTGTCCTAATTTTTGACAGTGAAGGTGACATGCATGCATGGTGCCCACAATGGCCAGAGGGAGTTGTTACATCTACTGGACCGGAGTCAATAGGTGTTTTTGAGCTGCCATATAGGTGCACAGAACAAACCCAGTTCCTCAACAAATCCTGTGAACATCAAGAAACGCCTGATGTGCTATTGCATAGCATGGTGGCTACAGGCAATGATAACCGAACTGTACATTTGAAAGACATTTTATCATAGTAAATGATTTGCATTTCAGATATGTGTGACTTGATTTAAACATTGCATGAAATACAAAATATTTCATGGTGCCATTGATGTTTATAAGTGGTTTTGTGTATTAATTAAAATATATTGGTATTTTTGATCTATTAATAATTGATACAGTAAGTAAAATATATTTATTAATTAAAATATATTGATATTGAACTTGATATATTTATTTTAAATTATGTGTCTCTCTCTCTCTCTCTCTCTCTCTCTCTGTGTGTGTGTGTGTGTGCACGTGTGTATGTCTGTGTGCACACACATGCTTGCACAGCAACTTACCAAGAGGATGTTAGACCTTTCGGAGCTGGAATTGTGAACCATTTGACATGGGTACTGACAACTGAACTTGAGTCTTCTGCAAAAGCAGTATGCTGAGCCATCTTCCCAGCCCCTATTTGTAGATTTTTAAACAGGCTTTACTAATTTTACTAATTCTAATTCCTGGTGGTTGTGTAATAAACAACCACTAGGGCTGCCGAAATACTTGCTAATGTAAAGTGCATGCATCCAACAATTTAAGGAGTTTCTTCTACTAAGTGTTGCTGGGTTTGGCCTGGAGGCTTCAGTTGCCTCCAGTTGTACCTCCTCGACTGTACATATATTTATTATCTGGTGCATTCTTCATGAGTGGGGATGAAGAGAGAACGAATTTGTCTATAGTAAAAAGCCTTGGTCAGTAAAATATTGGCTCTATCAAACTCAGGGGTCCAGCTTGGTTTTTTTTTTAGCCTCTGACTATAACTGGGGGAAGTCTTCAAATAAGAAAGGAGATGAGAGTTGGGGTAGAAGAGAGGTTAGTAAGGGAAGGGGAGATTGTGACACTGTAATATTAGTAGAGCCTTCAAGGGGTGAAAATTTACTATTGCTAACTATTGACTCTGCCAATTTTCTTCAGCATGACCTCCATTTTCTGTGATTAAAGGGACTGCAGAGCCAGTAGGTAGAAACAGAAGGAAGAAAGGGTGGGTAAGGAACACCTGAAGAGCAGCATGTCTTCGCGGTGTCTGATTTGCTCTCCTACTTTGCTTGAGGAACTTGATAAGATCTTTGTGGCTATAGTCTTAATAACTGCTTTAATATTACTAATTGGAATGAGCAGTTACCCCTAGGTGAGTCTGTGACCATGCTCACAGGGCAGTTTTCACTGTGAAGATCCTTGCTTCCATTAAGAATTCTATGTAAGCTATAAGGATTCTCATAAATCACCTCTGTAAAAGTGAAAACACACCTTCCCTGGTTCAGTTCTTCTGTGAAGTGCTTTTGATAAAACTGAGTCTTATGTTACATCTTATGGCACACATCTGTGACATCTCTACACTCACAAAGGCACATTCCTGCTGTGCTTCATGGTGACATGTCTTGTCTTTTGTGTATTTGGTTGCTAATATCATCTCTTGGCTATTTCTGAAAAAATGGTATTGTTCTAGTTTGTTTTCTGTTTCAGAGAAAAATCCCTAATCACAGACAATTTGGAAAAGAAAGAATTCAAATTCATTTTCAATTTTCAGGTCACCATCCATCACTGAAGGAAGTCAGGGCAGGAATTTAAAGTCAGGAACTGAAGCAGAGATCACGCAAGAACACTGCTTACTGGCTCACTTCTTCTGGCTTGCTCTGCTACTATTCTTATAGAGTAGTTCAGAACCTCTAATTAGCATAGCACTGCCCACATCACTAAGTAATCAAAGAAAAATGCCCCACAGTTATGTACATTTTCCAATCTGATGGAGGCGGTTCCTCAGCCAAGATTCCATCTTCTCTGAGTCTAAGGTTTGTATCAAGTTAACAAAAACTAATTAAGACAAGTGTTTATATTTCTGTTTAACTTTCTACAAACTTGCCTACACCAAGTTTTATTAAACAGGCCTGATATTATCAAGCACATACAGTAAATGATGTATGTATATATCATGCTCTTTTTGAGTAAGTCTCCTATAGTTTTCTATATTTAAGTCTTGCCTCACAGATTCAAGACAGAAATTCTTTTACTTGTAGTAAGAGATGCCAAAAGGCAAAAAGCTTAAATAATATGATGGAAGTTAAACATTTAGTGGATGGCCGGTGACATTCTAATCAAGCTCAGCTCCGAAGTCTATGTATGTTTTCTGGGTTTTGATGGATTTGATGCCTTTTGAGTGCTGGACTGCAGAGCTGTACACTTGTCTCTCTGCACAGTGTTATGTCTTCCACATTCTCCCTCAGTTTCAACATTATTCAGCCTTACACAGATCAATATTTTGTTTCCTACGTTTCAAATATAGTATCAAAATATCTTCAACCCAGTGCCACAGACACTGTAGGGGGACACAAAACTAAGTTATCTGGAGGTTTTAACCTTAAGAGATTCTATTTTAATAGGGAAGGAGTGAATTTAGTGTCTGAAAAAAATCTATGCTATAGAACAATGAAAATACATCGGTGAGAGAAAGATCATGGTTGCAATTTCCAAAAAAGGAGCAGGTAACCCTAGAAGCTTCTCCCAAGCAGATCTTGATTGATATTGGTTTGTTGTGGTGCTCACAGCAGGTAGGGAGCAGAGGGAAGGCTAATGGCCACATCTGAATAGCTCACTGTCTCTGATAGTTTGTGCCAACAGCTCATTTTCCGTGAGAAGTGATCATCAACAGGGGTTGGGCCGGGAGCAGGTAGCCAAGCAATGACAGAGCACGCAGACACTTTTTTGTCAAGTGTCCTCTTGCTTGTCACAGGACAGACGAGATGTCAGCAGATTTAAAAAGTCTCTGCAGCACCAATGAAGAACCTGCATTTTCTAGTGAAAATGGGCTGCCTATAAAACAATTATCCCAAATTTATTGTACTATACGAGAGAAGAGATAAGTTAGCTTCAAAGCTAACATTCATAGATAAGTTAAAATGTAAAAATTATTGGATATTTCTCTAATTATTAGATACTTCTAGATGCTAACACAAACATTGATATGAATGATGGCTCCCCATAGGTGGCCTGAGAGCAAGATGGTATCACGGGGCTCACTCATATGGTGATATACATTATCCTCATACTTATGTAGACCTTAGTGGTAGGGATATTTGTGGAAGAAAAGAATACCACATTCGTGGATTTGTTAAGCTTCAGTGTCATTTCTTAGGTTTCAGGAAGAAGTACACACCATCTATAGTAAGAAACAGTATTTCACTTGAAAGACAGATCCATGTCCTGTGATAACCTGACAGAACACACTATACTACAGGCTCAAACTGCATACCCTAAGGTAGGTACTGTCAAACTCATCAAACTGTGTCCCTCATGAATGAACTTTTACAGGACAGCTGTAGATTGGTTATTGACCTTGTACAGGTATAGGGACTACATGAAAGTTTCCCAGATAGACATCCAGATCCCCACATCACTACTACAGTTCCATAGCGGGACTAACACTCATCTGTTCATGTATACCTACATCTCATGGGAAGGTTTTTTCACAATCTGATAACGGGAACAGTAAGCTTAGCTAATGGCTGGGTTCTCTTGGATGTTTATGGATGTCAACGCTGATTTTGTTCCTCTCTAGCCCTGTTCTGAGGTGATGCACAAAGTCACCTAAGGAAGAAAAATTCCTTCACAGGGTGTTCTTTGATGTTTTATTAAGAAACCCACGTTGCCTGGAAAGAAAAAATACCCAAGGTAAGAATAGTTATGGACTCATGGGCAATGCCAAAATGGCTTAGCTGCCTGTTTATGAATTAGGATGATTAGCATATGAGTGACGAGGATACCGTGGAAGAGACTTATGGATGAACCAAAGGAGTTGGTAGGATTATAAATGTCTTTACATTATGTGCTCATAAAAACTGTGCCTTCCTCTGTGGAGAAAGCACTATAAAACCAAATGGTGACTACATCGGTTTATGTCACCTAATCTGAGTCTACAGTTGAATGAATTTCCTAATCTATTGGATGTTGAGCATGCTATGTCAGGGCATTGGGTTCAGCAACTAGAAAAGCACTTCTAAGAATTGAGATGCAGTAAGGTGGATCTTTGCATGAACACAAGTCCATTTTCAGAAATGATGGTGTGAGTTAGCCTATATGCTGAGAAGCTAAATATGAATTTGAAAGATGAGAAGAGAAGAGTTTAAACCAGGGTGGCAGACTCATAACTGTGTTAGAAAAAAAGAAGTCATAGAAATGATCAAAGAAGTCCTTCTGGCAGCTGATGGGGCTCCCTTACCTACATTATTCATGGACAAAAAGAATGGCCTGAAGTGTGAGAATGGTAAGACTTATGCCAATTTTACACTTTAGATTCTAGATAGAAATTTCAGTGTGTGACATGTTCAGAGCTAACATGGTGAAGCCACTATCTAGAAATCTCTAGTACTCACCAATTCTCTTATTTCTCTCTAAGAAACACAAAAGGGTTCAATGTCCATGTCTCTTTTGTCTTTTGGGGTGTAAGTTCACTCTCTCTTCTGTGCTGAAGCATTTTGTGATGCAAACCTTACCAGCATCTCCTTCCCTGCTGGAGTGAGCATGGAAATGTGTGGAGAGGTTGCTACTGGATAGAAGTTAGTGCCCGGCCTACCAATGAGGACACATGGCACTGGCTTTTGTCTGGAAATGCAGGAGGCTTTGAGTGTGCTATGCAATCAAGAATCCCTTGCCCTTGTCATTTCAGTTAAATGCAATTTCTCAGTGAGTACATACTGCATTTGTTCCTTTGTAACTAAGTCACCTTACTCAGGATGATATTCTCAGCTTCCATCCATTTGCCTGCGAATTTCATGAACTCATTTTTAATAGCTGAGTAGTTCTCCATTGTGTAAATGTACCACATATTCTGTATCCATTCCTCTGTTGAGGGACATCTGGGTTGTTCACAGCTTCTGGCTATTATAAACATAGCTGCTATGAACATAGGGGAACATGTATCCTTTTTACATGTTGGAGGATCTTCTATATCAGGAGTGGTATTGCTGGGTCCTCAGGTAAATGTCCAATTTTCTGAGGAACCGCCAGACTGATTTCCAGAGTGGTTGTACCAGCTTGTAATCCCACCAGCAATGGAGGAGTGTTCCTCTTTCTCTACATCCTTGCCAGCATTTGCTGTCACCTGAGTTTTTCATCTTAACTATTCTGACTGGTTTGAAGTTGAATCTCAGGGTTGTTTGATTTGCATTTCCCTGATGACTAAGGATGTTGAATACTTCTTTAGGTGTTTCTCGGCCATTCATGTTTCCTCAGTTGAGAATTCTCTGTTTAGCTCTGTCCCCATTTTTAATAGGGTTATTTAGTGCTTTTTAGAAGGGTGAACAAAATACTCACAGGAGGAAATATGGAGACAAAGTGTGGAACAGAGACTGAAGGAAAGGCCACCCAGGGACTGCCCCACCTGGGGATTCATCCCATATACAGCCACCAAACCCAGGCATTATGGTGGATGTAGGAAGTGTTTGTTGATGGAAGCCTGATATGGCTGCTCCTGAGAGGCTCTGCTGGAGCCTGACAAAGACAGAGGTAGAAGCTTGCAGCCAATAATTGAATTGATCTCGGACCCTGATGGGGGAGTTGGTTGGAGAAAGGACTGAAGGAGCTGAGGGCATTTGCAGGCACATAGAGGAAGCAACAATGTCATCAGGCCAGACCTCCCCTCCCCCCCCTCCCCCTGGAGCTCCCGGAGACTGGATCACCAACCAAAGAATACACATGGAGTGACCCATGGTGCTGGCCACATATGTGGCAGAGGTTGACCTTGTTGTACATCAGTGGGAGGACGTGTTCGATGAGTGTAGGGGAATGCCATGGGGGGAGGATGGGAATGGTAGGTGGGGCAGCACCCTTATAGAGGCAGGGGAGGAGGGATGGGATGGGGGTTTCTGAAGGTGTGGCCTGGAAAGGGAAAACATTTGAAATGTAAATAAATTAAAAAAAAAGTCATTTTTCCCAACAACCCTTTGTCAGTAGACTGAATTGTGAGGACTTCCAGGCTTCCAGGAAATAAGAACTTGGCTTTCTTTCTTTCTTTTTTCTTTCTTTCTTTCTTTCTTTCTTTCTTTCTTTCTTTCTTTCTTTCTTTCTTTCTTTCTTTCTTTCTTTCTTTCTCTCTCTCTCTCTTTCTTTCTCTCTCTTTCTTTCTCTTTCTTTCTTTCTTTCTTTCTTTCTTTCTTTCTTTCTTTCTTTCTTTCTTTCTTTCTCTCTCTCTCTCTCTCTCTCTCTTTCTTTCTTTCTTTCTTCCTTCCTTCCTTTCTCTCTCTCTCTCTCTCTCTCTCTCTCTCTCTCTCTCTCTCTTCTTTCCTTCCCTTCTTTCTCTTTCTTCCTTCCTTTCTTCTTTCTTTTCTTTTTTTCTTGTAGTAAGGTTGTAATATGAAGAAGATAAGAAAGCCAGACTTTGTTCACAAGTAAAAATCTCATTTTCACAGTTTGTTATTTGTGAAGATATCCTTTATGCAGTGAATAAGGGATTATTAAAACAATTTTATTGACACCAGGTGTCACTGTACATTGTAGGCTGCCTGGAATTCACTTATTTACCCTACGTGGGAATGAAATTTGTGATCTTTTACCTCAGTCTCCCAAGCAATTAATTAATCAAGGTTACAGGCACATGTACATCTGGCTTTTAATGGCTTTGCTATTTCTTGTTTTTTTTTTTTAATTTTCACTTTTTGTATGTTTTTACATTTTTATGTGTATGGGGATTTTGTCTGCATGTGTGTCTGTGCACTGTATGTGTGCAGTGCCTGAAGAGGCCAGGAGAGGGAACTAGATCATTTGCATGCGCATGAGCAATGAATGAGAGTTTCTATGTTCCTATGTGCTCATCAGCATGTGGTGGCTTAGCACTTTGGATTTGGGTCATTTCCTATGTGTTCCATTGTACCTTCTTTTAATTGCATCTCAGATGGCATAATGTATACTTTGGATGAGCTGTTCATTCCCTAGTTTCCCATCTGCATGTCTTGTTGCTGAGGTGTCTGGTCACATCTTTTATTGATTCTTAATTGAGTTGTTTGTTGGCAATTGATTTTTATGAGCACTTTGTATATTTTAGTGAGCAGTCCTTTACGAGCGTGTCCTTTGTAAATACTTTTTTGCCCGCTTGTCACCTTCCTTCCCCCCGCCCCATTGCCTTTTGCAGAGCACAGGTTTTAATTTTAAGAAGGTAGCATATCCACTAATTTCTTTTATGGATTATGCTTCTGGTGTAAATCTTAGACTCAATGTCTAAGGTTTTACTTGGGCTTCCCTCGGGGAGTTTTATAGCTTTGTGGTTTTTATTAGGTGCACGTGATCCATTTGAGTTAATATTTTGTGAACAGTCTGTTTCATTTAGTTAATATTTTGTGAAATGTCTGTTTAGTTTTGTTTTGTTTCTGTTGACTTATATGCTTTTCTTCTATGCAGCTCTAGAGAATCATGAGATTTATTTTGTTGATACAAGTCTATAATTATTTTCAAGTAGCCTTTAACAGTTTTAATCAACCAGGTGATTAGAAGACCCTACCCCCCCCTCTAAGTTGTTTAAAGACACCACTCAGAGTGAAAGTTTGCTTACTAGGCAACTAACAATTAAACAACAGATGGTTAATGGGGTTCTCAGTGTACTTAACCAGCATTCAATAACGATAATAATGGATTTACATTTTTAATGATCGTAGTTAGATTTATAACATAATAGAGCGACTCCCTGTCAGTCCTTTTGTCCTTGGTATATGAGGCAGGAGAATACATTTGTGCATGTTTGCTAGAAGGCAAGTTCTATGATACCTTGCTTGGGCTATGTGGTGTCTTACGGTCACTTGTCATTTGTCTTTCTGAAATACTCTGGAGGAAAGTACCCCTAAAGTTTAAATTAAATTAAAGCCACAGATGCGACATTTATCATAGTTCCAAGCTTATGGTTAGTGACTGTTGATGCATTCTGAACTCATACAAATGCTCAACAGACTCACTGAAATAAGTAATAACACCAATAACATATAGAAATTAAAACTTGACTTCACATACTTTTAATTAAAAAGAAATAGGCACTAAACTTAAGAATAAATCTTAACATTGTATAGCATGAGGGCTAATTTAATGCATCCATTTGATTGGTTCATGAGTTTCATAGATACTTGGTAAGACATTACTTTCATTGTTCCTTTGTGAGTGCTTTTATGTACAAACAGCTACAGCGTAGATTCAGTAAAGTTAGTTGTCATCCTTAAATGGGTGGGCATCTTCTGAACAGTTTTAGGACTGAATAGAAGACCAAACGCTTAGAAATAAAAATGGCAATTCTTCCTGTTTGTTGACTTCAAGTGGGATTTCAGCCAAGACAGAATCTGGGTATTCCTGACTGGCCTAGAGCTCACTATGTAACCAAGGATAAGCTGTCCTCCAGAGTTCTAGAATCATACCTGAGTGCCACCACACCTAGAGTCGTGTGGTGCTGCTTTTCAAACCCAGTGCCTCATGCGCACTAAGCCAGCATTCTACTGAATGGTCTACGTTCCCATCTCTCTCCCTGAGTTCTCATCTTTCTGGTCCTGGCAACATTGCTATTTGTCTTCTTGCTTCTCAGGAGTTGAGAGCCAGGCTGGAGCCACAGTGTCAGCTTCCTTGGCTCTCTGTCTTGTCAACCCTCCATGCAGACCTTGGGGCTTGTCTACCATGTGGACAATCCCCTATAATAAATCTTTAACGTATATGTATCTAGTCTTGCAGTCTTGGTCTTCAGAGGACCCTGATACAGGTTTAATATTTCAATACCAAGAGTAACATTTTTCTTTTTGAAATCTACAAAATTGGCCAATTGATAATTAAGGCTCATTACTGAGCAACTACCAAAAAAAAGAAAAAGTATTCACCTTTGAACAATAACATTCTCATTATAGGAACAATGGCAAAGAACTCAGGAAGCTAATGAAAAAACATAAAAATGCAAATTACTCTCAGCTAATTGGTTGTGTCTCCAAACACATTCTAAATTATTAATTAGTAAGAGTGTTAGTATTTCTCTTTAAGTATAAGATAGGGAGATGGTGACTCACCCTTCCCCTACCATGTGCAGTATTAAAATGAGAATGTTTCATTTTTTCCTTTAGTGTAATTGTATTCAAATTTTTGTAGAGGGGAGAGAGCCAAAGAATTCAAATTTCTTCTGAAGTTCTAAACTCTTTACGTTGAATACTTAATTACATGTTGGATTCCAAATCTCTATATGCAATTAAGGAAGCAAACTAAAGACATGCATATTAGACTGTAAATTTCAAGGGATGAACATTATGCCTTCTGCTTTACTTACTGAGGCATTTCCAGAAGGTTTTATTCAAATTAGAAACACTTCATTTCCAGGAGATTTAGAGGAAACATTGAGAGGAAGGGCTAGCCATTTCTCACATATCCCTCCTCCGGGGCGCACTAGGTTCCTTTTGATCAATACACCAGATTGTGTAATTGTGTAAACTCAACAATGCATCCTTACCACCCAGACCCCACAGTTTACATTAGGGCTCATTCGTGGTGATGTATGGGATTGGGCAAACGTGAAACGACATCATAGCATCATAGAGAGTGGAAGGGCAGGTCCTAAAAGCCCTCTTTGCTGCACAGATTCTATTCCCTAACTCTCAGCAACCAGTCATCCGTCTTATTACTGTCTTTATTATAATTCCAGGCGTTTTCGACATAGGGCACAGAGCAATTTAAAACAAAGTGCTTACTGAGGAAGCAGACAATTTTCCGCTTGACATATCAGTGGTGAGAAGTTACCCTACTCCATGCTTGGCACACTCAACCTTTCTCTCCTCTTTGAAATGTCTCCTCTTTATAGATTATCAATTATTTTCTTTCTTTTTTTCCCACTGGGTGTTCTTTCCCAATTTTCTGCTCCTTTGCCCATCTCTCCTGCATTAGGGCTTCTGGGTTTGACACTCTATTTTGGCGATTCTCTTTAATGCCATGTTTTAATGTTACTGAGACGTTAGACTTCAGGATTTTTTTTTCTAAACTTGATTTTTTCTCCCAAGTTTTGGAGTTATAGCTCCAATTTGTTTTGGTTTTACTGGAGAATAACTATAGATAAATTTATAGATATTTGACTATCTTATTTTCCATACCTAGTTCCTGCTAATTCCACATCACTGGTTTTAACGAGGTCAACGTCTTGAGATTATATATTTAAGTGTAAGAATTCAATATTTGTCTTCTTGTACCTGACATTTCATTTAGTGGAGATGGATGCAGCTTCATCTCTTGTTATCAATGGAAGAATTTTTTTATTGTTTGAAGTTAATGTGCCACGTTTTCCTCTTCATTCACTAATTCATCCATCCATCCACCCACCCATCCATCCATCCATCAATCCATCCATCCATCCATCCATCCATCCATCCACCCATCCATCCATCCATTCATTCATGGATAGAAATAAAGTTCTTTTAAAAAGATATTTAGAATACTTGCCCTATTCCAAAAAGTCCCTTGATACCTTGAGAGTGGGTCTCACTTAGCCCAGACTGCCTCGAACTTGCTATGTATCAAAGGGTGATTTCTGCCTCCATCTACCAAGTGCTGGGGTCACAGGTGTGCATCACCACACCTGGTTTATGTAATGTTAGGGTCTGAACACAAGACTTCAACTATGGAAGCTAAACACTTTGCCTATCTCTAACCTATCTACATCTCTAGTCTACCTCAAACCTCTTCAGTCCATGTTCATGTTCATGCACGTGCACACACACACACACACACACACACACACACACAGTGCCTATGGAAGCCAGAAAAAGGTGGCATATACCCCACAGGACTGAAATTACAGCCATTGTGAGCAGCCATGTGGGTTCCGGGAAATGGAATCTCGGTGCCCTGGAAGAGCAGCCAGTGCTCTTAATTGCTGAGCCATCTTTCTAGTCCCACAACTTCAGATTTCCAGGAAATTCCTTCTCTAGCATTTGACAGGGTAACTACATTTTATCCTGTCTTCCAAAAAGACCTCCACTCTGAGGAAAGTTTCAGGTCTTCTCCTTCAGGAAACCTCTCTCCCTTTCCCTCCTTTTATGACCTTAGCATTACTTGAGTAGTCTCATGGATGGATCCGCTTCCTCTTTTATTCTCTCTGCCCCGCCCCTAGCTGTGAGTAAAGGACAGAGAAGAACATAAAAGCTGTCAACCAAGTCACTGCGGAATCTCTTAAGCCTGGTATACTCTATGTCTCGAATGGGTGAAAACATGAAGAGCAAATGATTGGCTGGGAGTGATAGAGCCCTCAATCATATTTGTAAAACACTGGCACCTTGTGTTTAACTAAAGCATCATGGTGTAAAGAATGTGGACTAGTTATCCTAACAGAGCACATACTTAAAGCATGCACATCCATCGGCAGGTACTTATTTAAAAGGCCTTTCCATGTGAGTAATACTCTATGTGGAAGTCACTGTTTTGAAGGCAATGACCCATCAGTCATTTTCATCCAAGGCTTCAAACTTGCTCAAATGAACAATTCCCAGAGAAAAGCTATCTGACTTCTAAACCTACACAAAGCTTATGGAAAGTTTGGAAGTTATTTTAGGCTTCTTTTTTTTTTTTTTTGTATATGTGAAAAATCCATTCTTTGTGTGGGCATATGGTTTCTGTGTTTGTACGTGTTTATGTCGGTGTGCATATGTATGTGGGAAAGGGTACGTGAATGTATGTGCATGGCTGGAGACTGGAGATGGATATCAGGTCTTCTGTCCTGCGTCACCTTATGCTTTAGAGCAAGGCCTATTTCTGGACCCAGAGTCCACTCATTCAGTGAGACTATCTGGCTAGCAAGCCTCAGGCTTTTTCCTGTCTCTGCCTCCTGAGGGCCAGCATTACAGGAGCACACTACTGCACTTGGTTTTTAGCTGGGTCTTGGGGATTGAACTCAAGTCCTCAAGCCCACCCAGCAAGCCATTTCCCCAGTATTTTCTTTAAAAACAATTAATAGCATTTTTTTGATTCTTTAATAGATCCCAGAGACTATGAAGCCAGATAGTTTCCTTAACAAATCATGTCAGGGGACTAGAGAGATGGCTCAGCTGTTAAGAGCACTGACTACTCTTCCAGAGGTCCTGAGTTCAATTCCCAGCAACCACATGGTGGCTCACAACCATCCGCAGTGGGGTCTGATGCCCTCTCTGGTGTGTCTGAAGAGAACAATGGTATATTCATGTACATAAAATAAATAAATCTTTTAAAAAGGCAAATCGTGTCAGATATGAAAATTTAAACACATTTTATTTTTGTAAATAGGTTTATTCTAAAAACAAACAAACAAACAAACAAACAACCTCTCACCAACCTCACCTTTAGAGACATAATAAAGTATAGGTCTTAAGCTGTAAGTAGCCAGGCAGAAAACAGTCACACGACTGGCCCGAAACTGGTAGTCAATTAGAGTATTATTAAAATTTATATAAATTAAATGTGGATATCATCTTTGGGTTTAGCTGGGGTGATGTTTGCTAACCATATGTTTTATCTCCGTGTCATACTCCTAACCCTGAACATGTATTTTTATGAGTAAACAAATTTAATCACATCATACCCATGAGGATATAACTGAATAACACTTAAAATAGTAAGTTAGCCTAATAACTAACCACAGAAAACTCTGCTTTATGACAGCTCGAGCTTAGCATTGATTCTGAGGCCTTACATTATTTCTTTTTTCAATTTGTTCTTGCAGAATATTACTAAGCCAACCAATTCTCTACGAGAAGGGCCTCTTCCTGGATTCCAGGGCTGTGCCTCATTGAGCCTGAGCAGTTCATAGAGGCACCATTACTCCCTTATGGAAGCAATGGTGGATGGGAAACAGGTGGAGGTCAACGCAGGAGGGCAGTGCTTCAGTGATGTTTGTGATGTGTGTTTCGGATCTTTGGCTCTTTACTCCTACACAGTGAATAACACAGACATGGTACGATTATGTGTGCTTGTAGTTCCAGCCTGTGTGGAGAGTAATGTATGTACTTGCATGACGAGTCCAGGAATTGGGGCTGACCTAGGCAACTAACAACAAAAGAAGACAACCTCTCCCCAGATTCTTGAAGAAGTTAATAACACATCCTTAATGGCAGTGCCTATTAAATATTTCTCACCTTACTGAAGCACCACCGACTTAGGAGACACAGCTGTTTTTCTACAACATCATGTGTCAAATGATGGTATTGCTAATGAGAGGCTTGACCATGTCAACAATCCCAATCTTACTGTTAAATATACAGCGCAATAGAAGAGTGCTTGCCTAGAACACATGCACAAGGCCCCAAGTTCAATCCTCAGTACCTAAAACAACCTATCTAATCTCCAATTTTTAAAATAATTCATATTATGCTATTTGTAATAACATCTGGAATTCAGTTTTCGTTTCATTTGAAGAGAACATTTTCATATTGCATTTAATAACTGATGTGATTGTTTTGTATTTGGTTGATGTATATTTCTTCTGTTTTCTTCTTTTCTAAGATAACATGTACATTATGAACATTAGAATGCCTACCCACACACACCTTTAAAGGACAGTTTAGAGATGCCAATGCCTATTTCCCTCGCATCTCAAAGTTGTAAGTGTAGTACTTTTGCAACCCTTTAAGCAAGCTTGACTCTCCCTAGAGTTTTACAGTTGTTAAGATGAAGACAGAAAGAAGGAATTGTCCTAGCTAGGGCTTTTCTTTCTTTCTTTCTTTCTTTCTTTCTTTCTTTCTTTCTTTCTTTCTTTCTTTCTTTCTTTCTTTCTTTCTTTCTTTCTTTCTTTCTTTCTTTCTTTCTCTCTCTCTCTCTCTCTCTCTCTCTCTCTCTCTCTCTCTCTCTCTCTTCCTTTCTTTCTCTCTCTCTCTCTCTCTCTTTCTGCCTTTTTTTGGATATTTTATTTATTTACATTTCAAATGTTATCCCCTTTCCTGGTTGCCCCCAGAACCACCTATCCCATTCCCCCTCCCCTTGCTTCTATGAAGGTGCTCCCCTACCCCCACCCACTCCTGCCTTCCCACCCTGGCATTTCCCTACACTGGTGCATCAAGTCTTCACAGGACCAAGGTCTTTTCCTCCCATTAATTCCTGGCAAGGCTACTCTCTGCTGCATATGTGGCTAGAGTCATGGGTCCCTCCATGTGTACTCTTTGGTTGGTGGTTTAGTCCCTGGGATCTCTAGGGGATCTGGTTGGTTGATATTGTTGTTCTTCCTATGGGGTTACAAACCCTTTAGTTCCTTCAGTCCTTTCTCTAACTCCTCCTCTATTGGGGACCCCATGCTCAGTCCAATGTCTAGTTAGTGATTCTATTGCTATGATGAAACAGATGAAAACATTGTGGAGGAGGAAAAGATAGTTGAGAAGGAAAAGATTTATTTGGCTTACACATCCACCATAGAAGGAAGTCACAACAGGAACTCAAGCATGGCAGGAACCTGGATTCAGGAGCAGATGCACAGGCCATGGAGGATGCTTACTGGTTTGTTCCTCATGACTTTTTCAGCTTGCTTTCCTATAGAACCCAAGATCAGCAGCCTAGGAATGATACCACCCACAAGGACTTGAGCCTGCCCACATATATCACTAATTAAGAAAATACTCTACAGCTTACAGCCTGATCTTATGTATGTATTTTCTCCATTGAAGTTCTCTTCTTTTATCTAACTCTAGTTTGTGCCAAGTTGTCATAAAACTAGCCAGCACAGTAATGAAAAATCTCTTTTCTATAGTTCCATGGGCAGAGAGTGGCTTATGAAGCTACCTCTCCAGCGACTTGCTCATTGTATGTCGTAACTTTTAGTTTAGGAGTTTTTCTATCTCCGGATTTATGAAGAAAACCATAAACATTATTTGAAAGCCACTGCAGTGACATTTCAGGATGAGAACTGGAAAAGCTCTAGCAACAAGAGGGAGGGGAACAGAAGGAAGACATGAGCTACTTACTTAGTTACAACCTGATGGGTACCAGGGCACACACCTTCACATCAACTCCAGTTGGGCTGCTTCTGAGGGGCAGAAAGGCTAGTTCTCAGTGCCTGGTACTGACAGTTAAAAAAGCCACGAAATCCAGGATCTGAGACAAATGTACTTCACAACAATATTCTCACTTCAGGATGCTACAGAGAACGCACAGATGCCTTCTACTAATGTCTTTTTCTCTTTTGTTGGGCCTTATTTTTGCTGACCTCAATCTTGTCCTGTACTGTTCTTCAAACATCACTCTCTCCTCTGTATCATAGCTCCAACGTCCACATTGTCCTCTACTAGTATAACATCCAGATTATAAGTGCATGGGGAAAGATGTGTCTCACCATGCCTTTCTTACATCTGCCAGCTTCTAGGGAATTCCCACCTGCTAAAGATGTCTCTGGAAATTTTGGATTTCAATCCCAAATCTACTTCCAAGCCACAATCTTTGCTGACATTTATTTCTTTGTGATCAGTTCTGTGTCTGCCCAAGCCTGGAGAGAATTCTCTTTTGATTTCTTTTGAGGAGAAAGATACTGCTAGGTCAGGTCAGAGATGAAAACCAATAGTTGTCACTAGACATTCTTGGGAAATTTGTTAAAAATTGTTGTCTGGGTGTCTCTGCCATTGCCTGGATGCTCAAATTATTTTATGTCTACCATGTATACTGCACAATGGATGTTGGATATAAAAAGGGCATGGCATACAAACTAGTGGTCTTCAATTTTATAATTGTTTTTCTAAGTAGTTGCACATTTCTTTCACATTGATTACTAAAGATTAGGTATCAAAACTTACAATAATAATGAATATTAAAGACATCATATGAATAATCAAAATGAAATCGAAGCTACCACAATGTACTGTACTATACTTTTCTGGATGTCACATCTTCTAAAAGATATTTTGCATAGTTTTCACTGGTTGTTTTGCTAATTATAATTCAGTTAATGAATTGCTTAGACAATTTGTCAGCTACTGTACTGTGATCTGGAAAGCGGCAAATGTAAAATGTGTAATGATGTCAGGTGTGGTAGTCCACCTCTGTAATCCAAGCACCAGAGAGGCAGAGCTGGATGCGTCCAGCCAGGTCTACATGATGAATTCTAGGCCAGTCAGGTGTCTAAATGAGACATAGTCTCAAAAGAAAATTGGTTTCTTTACTCAATGAATTTACTGTTTAAGATATACATATACGACACATATACATATAAGATTAAATGTATTTTTGCATATAAAACAAATAAATAAAATGTTCACATCAAGATAAGGTATGTAGACACTAAGTCCAACAGGAAGTTAGGTAAATATAATATTTGAACAGCGTCAGAACCCTAGCCACTTTTCTGATCCTCTCATCTCAGCCATGAAGCCTTGAAAAAAAGCTTAGAAAAAAATAATATCCTCAACAAAACAATTTTAAACCTATGGCTCTTTTTGGTATCCACTATTATTGCTTTCCTCTCGATGTAATAAAGGGCAGTGTGTCCTTTATCCTTGTCTCCTTCCCGACCTAGCACCCCACTTTCCCCCTGCTGTCTCGGACTTCTTGCCAGCTGCATCTTATTTCTTATTTTGGATTTTCTGACTGCATTCCAAAAGGCTGACCCAAAGTCAAGTCATTCAGTTTCCAAGGAAATAGTTTCCTTTTTTTTTATCTCCTTGTCCTCCAGTCTCGGGTTCAAAAGTCCATTTCCTAACCTCACACAGCCCCATCGTATCTACCTAAGGATCATGTGGAGTGCGATATATTTATTTTCTTCAGAAGCACTTTAAAAAATTATTCTACAATTGTAGGCTATCAATATAAGTAAAGTATGTATTTTGAAAAATGTGTGGGTAAAATTTGCGTATGTCTCCAAATACAATGTTTAGAATGTGCACCATAGTAAAAATGGAAAGTACACCTTTAGTTTGAAATTCTGATTTTCTTGATAAAGCCAAAGCCCATATAAAGGTATATTTAACGCTTTTTGCAAAGAGTAAACTTTGGAAAAAATAAACCTGAAAGTTTATGTAGCTAGAGTAATGGAAACAGAGTGTGGAGCATCATGAATCAATATCAGATTATTTTTGAGGAAGGCAGAATGACCAGCCCAGACAATGAAATGTGTCAAGCACTATAAAATGTATCGAGTTCCAGAAACCAGACAATATTGGGTAAAATGCCCTTCAGATTCATTTCTCCCATGATAATAAACAGTGGAAAAATGCACTAAAATGTAGAAAAATCATATTCTGGAAAGCATATTAAATCAGAGACACAATAGCATCATAATTGATTTCATAAAAACACTCTGAGGAAAACAAACTCAATACGACTTGTGAGAAGCTTCAAGTGGAGTGCCCAGCTGTCAGTGGTCAAGGAAAAATAACTGAGAAACTGCATCAAAATGTTTGAGAAAAATTCTCCAGATGAATCTCTGAGAAGCAAAGCCCCAAATTTCTCCAGCTTGTGTTAAAATGAGGTTTCGTACTACACGCCTTCATTTACTCCAGGAATATGCCTGTGATGGTCTACCATGGGTTTACTTTAGATAACACTCCAATTAGCCTGGAATCTACTACTCTAATTAGAATATTTTGGTCTTGTTATATTTATTGGATAGATTTAATTTTATTTTCCGGAGACTGTCCTAAGTCTTTATAAAACAAGCCAAGTATGACTAAATGTAAAATGCATATTGTCCGAGCTGGGGATAATGGGATGCGACTCACAACTATAACCTCAACGGTCAGAGTGTGCTGTTCAAGTTTGCTTTCCAGGAAAACAACTTTCTAATTGACGATTGTCACTGTGAAATATTCAACAATTGTACCAAACTACTAGAGTATCGTTTAAGGTATAAAATGGGCTTCTACTTTTATTATTAGGGTTACAGTTATTGTATTAGCAACAGACTTAATAATGTTCTTATCTTGTGTAGCTGTCATTGCATTTTGTGCATCTGATACACCCTTCTCCCTTTTTCCACCTGTTTCTTTTCACTGGTATCTTCCTCCAAATAGTCCTAACCTGACTTGCATGCTACACACACACACACACACACACACACACACACACACACACTAACACACTCACACACACAAACACACACTCATACACACACACATTCTCACACACAAATACTCTCACACTCATATACACAAACACACACACATGCACACTCACACGTACATGGACTTAAATGGAGATTTCACACATGAGAGAATATGCGATTGTTCTCTTTCTCTTTCCACTATTTTCGAGTTAATATCTTTACAGTTTTTGGAAGAGTAAGCAGCTGCTCAAGCATTCTCGTAATGTTTTGTTATTTCCCATCTTGCTTCTCAGCGTTTGTCTCTCCAGCTTCCTTAACAGCATTGTTAAGCCTATTCACTGTTTTAGATTTTGATTATTGAATTTTCAGTGATTGGATTTTACATATTTATTTTCAAGGATCCTTGTTCTCTCGTTTGCATGTTTTTTTTTTTTTTGCTTAGATTTCCAAAACAAAAATTGAGCTTAGAGGTATCAAGTATGCTCATTTTATATTCTGTATCCACAGAAATCCTCAGTTCTAAGATCACTTGCATTTATATTGTTGCCTTGAAGGTTTGAACACCATATAGAAGAAGGAGCTTAGTGGGGGGCTAACTCTTAACTGGGAATTCTCAAAAAACAAGTAAAACAAAACTTTCAGTTACTCTCCATTGGAGATGGGAGGGAGTACAGACAGATTTCAAATGTCTGTTGTGCTTGAGCATGAATAATGTGGTTCTTTCTGTGTGGGTCTCCAGTTAGACCCTCTTTGCTTTTTGATTAGAGCCTCTGTTTTAGTAAGAGTTTTCTAGATTCACAGAACTTATGGAATGCCTCTATATATTAAAGGAATTTATTGTAATGACTTATGGTCAACAGTCCAACTAACCCAACAATGGGCAGCTGTGAGTGGGAATCTAGTAGTCTCTCAGCCCTATGAGGCTGGTTGTTTCAGCTGGCCTTCTATATGTGCTGGAATCCTGAAGAAGTAGGTTCCAACAGACATGCTGGCAAGAAAGTGCAAGCAGGTGAAGAAGAGTGAGTTTTCCCTTTTCCAGTGTCCTTGTATAGGCCTCCAGCAGAAGGTGTGGTTCAGATTAAAGGTGTGTACTTCCATGCCTGGATCTGGAACTTGCTTTGTCCAGGCTGGCCTTTAACTCAGAGAGCTGCTTGTCTCAGTCTCCTGGGATTAAAGGCACGTACTACCACCGTGCTTGGGCCTAAGCTTTTCATGGCCATTAAGCCTCAGGATCTGGATCAAAAGTGTATGTCATCCCATGTGAAGATCTGGGTTAGAAGCCTGTGTCATCCAGCCTCAAGATCTGGATCACAGTGTGCTCTCCACATGTGGATTGGAGCTCATTCCAGATCTAGTCAGTTTGACAATTGGGAATAACCATCCCAGTCTCTCTCCTCAATCTGGGTATTCATGAAACAACAGAAGTCAGGGGGGCCCTGGAGTTAGCGAGTGTCCTTTAGCTTCACATTATTAGTATTTTGCTCACTTTCCTAGGTTTCTGTTCTCTCTCACTTTTTAAAATGACTCAAAAAAATTCCTATTTTCTTCTTTTCTCTTTTGGTCCTGTGTCTGAACCCACTGTCTTGTCAAAGCTAAGCCTGTGTTCTACAGTGAGCCTGTCTTTTCTTTGTCTTTCAAGGTTATTTAAATTATTTGGAGTGCCTCTAAGTTATATGTGACTTTTGGGATGCCTTCTGGACACCTGTGAAATCCAGCTGGGACTCTAACAGAGACTGAATGGATCAGTTTGTGTAAAACAGTCATCTCAGCCATTTAAAATCCCTATCTATGAACATGAGATGTCTTTCCATTTATTTACATCTTGTCTTCTTTATCTTGTCCCTTCCTCTTCTCCCTTTCCACCCTTCTCTTTCCTCTTTAGTTCCTTTCTTCTCATTGCTTCTCTCCTGTACCCTCATCTGGAGGAGTGACTAAGAAGGGCCTTGAATTCTTGAGCCTCCTGCTTCTCACTTTGTTGATCCAGGATGCTGGGATCATAGATAGAAACCACCACATCCTCACATTCCGTTAGAAAACTCACTTCATAATGGTATGTAAATTATTTTGTGTGTTGATGAATTCAGTTCACTACTATTGTGCTGAAGACTTTGATGTCTGTATTCATATTTCTATTTTTTTTCCTTTTTCTTGTGATCTCTTTCAAGGTAATACTTCAAAGAATGAGTTACGAAATTTACTCTTTTCTTTCTTTTGGAAAAGTTTATAAAACTCGATGCACACACACACTTACGCTCTGTAATAGTCCACTTCATCACTATAAATATAAAATTTAAAAATGTGTTTGGTTTGATACTAATATAGCCAACTATTTTGGTTTTCTTTTTGTGCATGTTTTCTATCTATATTTATTTGTATATATACTTATTTGATAATCACATTACAGCAAAGTACTACAGATCATGTAGCTTGAGTAATAGAAATATATATATATATATATATATATATTTCAGTGTGGAAGTGAGAAGTGGGCACCTTTATTTTCTTCTGAAGTTTGTATTCTTGGATGGCTAATGGCCAACTTCCCTTTGAGTCTCCTATGTTCCTTCTTCACTGTATTCACTTTGAATGGCTCTCATATCCAAAATCATCAGTCAGGGACCATGAGGCAGCACCTGCTGCAAAGACTGATGATCTGAGTTCTACCCCTGTTACCCACACAGTGAACTGAGAGAATCCACTCCCACAAGTCTTTCTGTGACACCCTCACACATGTTGTGGAAGGCATGCCCAGATGTGCATATGCACAGAAACACACACACACCAAACACAATCAAGTGAAGTAAAAAATTGAAATAAAAATACCAGTCATATTTACCAAGGGTTCACCTATATGATTTCATTTTCTTTAAATAAAAATGTCCTGTATCAAACATAATCATGTTTTAACTTACTGACCAATAGGACTTCAGTATTGCTTAGAGACTGCATGGACATAATTTGACAACTCTTTAGACTCTTTAGACAGCACTGTGGTTGGGTTTTGTTCCTTTTGGAATGCAATCTGGCAATCTCTGCCTTTGGAGTCTTAGTCTCTGCAGTTCTAAAGCCTGAGTCTAAACTCAGGCATGCCAGGCAAATGCTGCCTCTGAGTTATCCCAGCCCCTGTACTCAGTCAGTATTCTTACTTAAATACTTACATTTACATCTGCAATTTTAACATATTTATAAGATTCTTGTCTGTTAAAAAGCCCTCCATCCCACCTTTAACTGCTCCGTTTTTTATTAAAGGTATGCTTTCTAATGTAAAATCCAACTTTATCACAGAACGTACCTTTAAAAATGGCTATCATTAATGTATACACTGGAGCTTAGAACATATATCCAAACATGATTCACTTTCATTTCTGTATCAACTAAACAGCAGCAATCTATTGAAAAGTTATTCCCATAAAGGCCTTTGCCCCGTGCCTATTTATGATGCTTTGAATAAACACTGCACACCTTTAAACGTGACAAAACAAAATTGAAATAGTCATGGCCATTCTATGAACTTAGATCTTCAAAAAAGTGGAGAGAAGAAAAACAGTGAATGCACTTCTACAGCTTTTGTTTTATTAGTCTCCTTATGTTGGGGACTTAGGCCCTTGTTGCTTTGTGAAGCATCTGCAGCTACTTAATCTGATCTATGTTCCTCCTCACCAACGTTTGCCCCGAGACCAGAAGTCCACATTATGGGAACCCCATCATTCCCTACAGGACGCTTTATACCACTGACTTTTAGACCAGGCAGTGGAGACCAGTAACTATGTAATTACTCTTTTTAGCATTCTATTTTCCTTGTGGCTATTAATTACGGCCTTTCACCACACAATAACTCCCATTAGCATTCCTCATCAGTAGCACACTGGCATCAAGTTATTTCAGTGTTTTATTAGAAAATATCCTTATAATAACCTTCACTTTTGAAAGACTATTTGTTGGAGTGTGTAGGTTAAATATTTACAAGGAAAACTGGGAGGTTTCACCCATTGTTTCCTTGTGCATTTCTTCTCTTTCTTTCTTCTGCTAGTACTACTATGTTTGTGTCAGTGGGTTTAACACCTTCATATTTCTCTGCTCACTTTTCTTCTTGTTTTTCCCCAAATCCTCTGTTGAGCACATCTTACAAATTTTTCATTTTGTTCACTATATCTTTCAACTCAAGACTTTGTTTCTCCCTTTCTATTTTCTTATGCTTTCGTGTCTTGATATTCTTTATTCAATGTGACATAACTATTATATCTTACTTAACTTGTTTGATCCAGCTTTCTTTAGTTCTGAAGAGGTCTTCATATCTCTATTCAAAAGGCTTTATCTGTTGGCATCGGCCATTCTCACACCCAATTTGCTAGATTTCTGCTGTCTCAATGTTTTGATTTGTTTTGCCTTGTTGTATGGGGCCCATTGTCGCCATTTTCTTGTTTATTTTTTTAATGACCAACTGCCACACCAGTGTAAGTTCTATTTTCCATGCAGTGTGAGGTATCTCACACTACATTTTTAAGGACACAGGGTTGAGGCTATCCATAACCATCACAAGTTTACAATGCTTTTAAAAGCTGGTATTCTATCACGTTCCACAGTACTCCAGAGAATAGAGTACTCCTCAGGCTGACTAGACTCATTTGACTATTTATGGTCATCTTTGAAGGGCTAGAGCTTGAGATGCTTTATGACCTAAGAACAGTTCTCCCAGCTCTCATTCCTTCTGTCCTTGCTCCCTTAGGCAAATTATCTACTGATGATTTGACTGTGGGCTCAATGAAATCATCCAGTTAGTCCCAGTGGATTTATGTCATACCTTTGGAGAATGAACTTTTCCACACACTAAGTGAAGTCAGTTCCTTTAGGGAGAGGTCAGTAGGTCTATTTTATTCTTGATCTGTCCTTAAGCAAAAATATCTGAGTCATGGCTCTTAAAATATGATGTTTACGTGTGGAATCTCCCGAGGACAGAGTGCCTTGTCTCACTCAACTGGCTTCCGTTGCAAACCTGCCCAGGTTTTTGTGCTAAATTAGTAGTTATTAGATGGGAGTAGTCATGTGAGACCTTAGCAGCTCTTGAATGGAAGAGTAGAGAACTAGGGTGTTATAGACACATATGGTAGGTACACACAATTAACTTGTTTTTTTTTTAAAGACAAAAGAAGAACATTTTATCTTCCACAGATCAATGATAATTTAAGAACATTTGCCTACTCTTGTTTTTGGTGATTCTAAGCTCACAAAGCAGTTGCTTTGTTGCCTCAAAGCTCTAACTTGGGAACCTTGATCTCTAGGACAATTGTAGTTTCTGAATTAAGGCAAGTAAACATTTATTTTTTTACACTATACTTGTTATTCAGAAGTGTCCTCTCCTATAAGACTGGCATCCCTCCAAAACCTGGATAAACAGTAGTAAATATGGCAAGATCTCATCTTGCCACACTAATAAAAATATAGTTTGTCCTAGAAAAATGTGAATTTTCTATACTTCTATTTAGGTTTGTGCAACCCCTAATACTCTGGTCCCTTATTTCTGTATTCTGTGGCTTTCCTCATATACTCCTTTAAAATCTCACTCACTGTACTCCAGAAAAAAATGTTAAAGGGATTCTTTGGTTCAGAACTGATCCACGTTAGGTAATTATTCTACCATCCCACTGGGGTTAAATGAATAGAAAGATTATGATGATTTCTCAGAAGGAAAGTGAAAAAAATAAATTGCTTGTGACTAAGAAGGACAAAATTGAAACACAATTGCTTTGACCAACGCAAAGGGGAGAAGCCAATTATCCTGTGTTGAAAGATCATAGGCAGTAATTCCAAAAGCCTCCTCGTTGCCCAGTCATTTGCATTGGGATAGGATTGTTTGCCTCTTTATGCACATATCAGTAAATTGTAAATTGTATTATGTCTTACAGTACTGTAGATAAAATATCCTCTTTGATTGCACACAGTTTTATGACATTTTAGAAAACAAAGAGGGTTACTTATACCATTTTGCACTCTGAGTTTTAATTACACATTTGTTCATGTTTCTGTTCCGTTATGCTCTCTTCAGGAAAATCAAGGTGCTCTTTGGAATAGAGGAATAATAAGATTCAAGAAAATAATTAGTTTCTAGTTTAGAAGATAGAACACTGAAAGGTTCATATTCAATATATAAAGCATTTTGAGATTTTTTTCTAATTTTTTGGGACAGGATTTTACTGTTACACATAATAAATCACCACATAGATGAGGCTGGCCCTCAAATTCTGAGATAGTCACCTCTCTCCTCCTCCTTACTAGTGTGATTAAAGGCATGCACCATTGTGCTCAGTATTTTTTACATCAGAAACATTTACCAATTAGACATGTATGATATATTGTAATAACAACTAATAGAAACAAGAAAATGAAAAACGAATAGCTATGATTACTTTGAAACTATCATTTTTCATAAAGTATAACTTGGATCTTTTAAAATATTAGATGTAAATAAGATAATCCATATTTCATATGCTTCTATCACTCTCAATTTTCATCCACCGTACTTGTAGGGACACTTCAAATCAGTATCCACTTGGAAGTTTTGGTATTATTTCTTGAGTTAGAAGTAATTCTTAAAATAAGAAGAGGCATACAGATTCTCCTGTTACATGTTTTTCAGACATACTGAGAAGATATAGAAAATAGTGACAGAAGTTTTATTCAACACATCTTCCCTGTTGATGTTTTAATTCTATCATTCATTCATGTCTCTTTTTTTAAGCATCTACTATGCTTCAAGGACTGAGGGAAAAGTAAGGCAATGTAAACATTGTTCCTATAGAGCTAGCACTCAGTGCAAGCAATGACTTTAATACAGAGTGATTGATGACATGAGTTCAAATGGGCATCTGGAGCAGCAAAATTAAATCATGTAGAGGGTAACGGAGGCCTGGGTCCTGGAGCATATCTTGGGAGAATTGTCACTTACACTGAGCATTGAGGAGCACTATATGAGTGAAATGATATTGTAGTTAAATGTAGCTAAATGAAAAGATAGTAGGAATCACGTATGTACAGGAGTAGAAAGGCTAAGCTCAACTGGGGGTAGCAGATGTGGTATTTGCGGCTAGACTTCTGGATGCCTCTGAGCGGTGGCAGGTGAAGCAGGGTCAAAGGCCATAGTTAGGACATAATTCTAAAGGAGACAGGAAACCTTTCTGCTCTGCCCACTGGAACATGATTATTAAGATTTTCTAATCTTCCTGAAAGCAATTATCTTCCTTGAAACTCATCTTACATAAGATTTGGACAAATTCCACCTTTTCTGATTAGCTACTGGCTCTCCATCTCACTTCACAACATGTGGCCTAAACTCAAGTTTTGTAACTATTTCTTTACGTTAACAATCCTAATACAGTTCCTTTTCTTCAATCTTAAATTCCAGGGAGTGTTATTGTCAGTTGATGTTCATCTGTTATTTGTGAAATTACAGCTATTGTTACAGCATAAAAAAAAATTGCTGACAGAAACACCAGGTACCTCAGTCACTTCTCTGCTTTGGTTCACATTTATCTACCCCCCACCAATTACTGTCATTTTTTGTATTCTCAGTTCTGTCTTAAATTACTATCTAATTATTCATGGATCACAGTGACTATGTAGTTGAACATGTCTCACTTTTAACTTCTAAAAGTAACTCCACTGAGTCAGACTCACAGTCAGAGTGTCTTTGTGACCTCTCCAGTTCCTGTGTGTCTGGGATTTTTGAATATCTATTTTTTCAAACTGTGGTCATAGTGAGAATATATATTTTCAGAGTCAGTGGTGAGAAAGGTCACTGGTTACTTGGGCAAAGAGAAGGATAAACACTAAATAAAAAGGCCATCTCCCATTCTCCCCACTCCCAAATCATGGTGATTGACTAGATTTCTAGTTTCTAATGCACAAGAAGGAAGTGGCCATGTTGAAGTGGGAGGGTGAATCTTGAGCATTTGACTAAATACAGTGACAAATAATGTAAATAATTTGTGTTTGGGAGTCAACGCTCCTTGCATATTGAGATATCAATTAAGCTGTAATGTTTTTAGTTGTCAAATGATTAGAATCACATTTGATATGTAATGATAGACGTCTTATTTTGTAGCTTGGTCACAAATTATTAAAGGAAGATAATTTGACTTGCTTTTCATAGGTCTTTGGTTTTTTTTTTTTTTTTTTTTCTGTATGTAGTTAGTGATTGGAGTTTGAGACTTAGAAACTACTTTATTGTACCTGATTGGAAAATTCCAGGTAGGAAATTTAGGAGGAGATTCGGAAAGCATGTCAGTTTTGATTCTTTACATTGTAATATTAATTGACTAGAGCACATGTTCAGCCATCCCTTTTGTGTCTCCTGTGTATTTCCAGAGACTTCTGGACTCCTTGACTGTTTACATTGAGAGTCTTAGGTGACTGGAACACACAGTGAGCTATCCCTCAGTGTCCCCTGATTATCTCCCGGGACTTCATGACTCCTTGATTCTTTACATTGACACAATGAGACATCCCTCAGTGTCACCTGATTATTTCCAGGGGCTTCAGGACTCTATTTTGTTACTTTTTATACATTTTAATTTTTGATATATGTGTAAAAACTACTGAATATTTTCAATAGATTAATTTATAATCATAGTATCTCCTGAGATCATCACCTGTTCCCGTTTATCAGTATTGGTAAGGAAAAGTGGTACATTTTTATCTTTCTTTAATGAAGGAGCAGCTACTTGAACAGATGTTTCATAAATGTAGAAGATGTACTGGACTAGGGAAGGAATACCTAAGAGCTCTTTGCATATACAACAGCTGATAAAAATACTTTGCTTTCTTGACCATTACACTTTCAGAACCAAGAAATTTCAATTATTTAACTCTCCAGATAAGTAATCAATATATAACAGTGGATTACAAAGGCACAACTGTTTTTATTCATGTGGTTCGTTTTCTTGAGAATAATGTTTCAAGAAAGGAAGGTCACAACTTGTTGTGTTTCTATAGACTAAATTAGTATATACCTGCAACTGGTAGGTAGATGAAGATCCAAGGACTTTGGAACAAACACAACTGGAAGTAGCTGAGATTTAAACTCAGCTCTTGCTGACTTCTAAACACTTCTAGAGGTCCTTCCAAAGTGGACCTCTCATGTCCACTTGCTTTCTTAGTAGACATGTTTCCACACAAGCTTATGGTGATAATGTAAGGTTGGTTCTCTCAGGAAGGTAGCCACACTAACTTTATGGTATTTGATAGTGATTAGGAAAAGGAAGCCCTGGGGCTCAACCAGATTGATAGAGCCAAAGAGGATCTCAGAGGTCATGTCTCCTTAGAAAAGCAGTATCCGACAGTATCCAATGGGTTTGAGTCTTTGTGTGTGTGTGTGTGTGTGTGTGTGTGTGTGTGTGAGAGAGAGAGAGAGAGAGAGAGAGAGAGAGAGAGAGAGAGAGAGAGAGAGAGAGAAGGTAAAAAATATCCACAATGTGCTTGTTTGCGAGTCCAGGCAGTGCCAGGAGTTTTTGTTGTATACTAGGGTGACTTTTTGTCCTGGTTTTGAACCAATTCCCATTTCTGGAAATGCCCCTCTCTTCAAAAGGAGTTAATCTTGTGAAGGCCACTCATTGCTTTTTCTTTTTACATCTTTCTAGTCCTTGCATATGAGAGGCTGCACCTCTGCGGGGAAGTGGGAGATTATAGAACCTGTTTTACAATTACATTTCAGACGCAGCATCGGCCTGCTCCCAGGCAGCTTCACACAAAAACACTTGCTTTTTCAAGCAGCAGTGAGTGTTTTATCTTTTGAGAAAGGGAGGTGCTATTGATGTTTCATTTTGGTTTCTTGGAATTAATTAGGAAAGAAACAAAACATGATTTTCACTTGTTCTCTGTAACGAGTGCACTCTTTCTTGTTCAAAAATCAAAGTGGAACGACTTTCATACTGTTACCTTAATTATTCCACACAACTAGGCAACCCTCTCCCCACCTTTTCTTCTTGGACATTCCTCATCTCTAGTCAAACATCTGTTCACTCTACACCCCTCTAATTATCCATCTTTCCATCCTTCCTTCATTCCTTCATTAGTTCCTCACAGTAGTCAGCCCTCTTATCACCCAACTCACCGCATTCATTCATTGTTGAAATAATTTATCAACACTTTGTTTTCATGTGTGCATATTTATTTCATCACAATAAAAAAGTTATTGCTGAAAACTCCCAGTATTCAGCCCTGTGAATATCCTGATGGTGTAAATATAAATTGATGTATACTTGTAAAGATAATTTGCCAATGACTCTGAAAATGTAAATGCATCTACTTTATGACCCAGTGAATTCACCAGCAAAAATTTCTTCTGAGTACATGCGTGTATAGGCAAAGGTATATGAATAAAGATGGAAAGCTAAATGTTAAAGTGCAGATAAACTGAACAACAATGGGCACATACAATAAGCAGCTACGTTCTTTCAGTTCAAGTCAAGTGGTTTCCCTATCTCAATCTTTCCAATGCTATTTATGTACTAACTAAAACAGACAAAACAATGACATTTCTTTGACAATTAACCTTTCAGATAACATACCTTTTTGCTCTATTTTCTGTAAATTCTCATATTCATTAAATTTTAATAGATTTATTTATTTTACAAGCATGAGTGGTTTACCTCATGGATGTATGTGTACCAACCTCCTGGTTGGTGTCTATGAAGGTCAGAAAAGGACATCAGATCTCGTGAAACTGGAGTTGTGGAGTACGATTGTGAGACACTATGTGGGTGCTGGGAACACAAACCCGTTTTCTCTCTGAATGAGCAGAAATGTCTCTCAAGCACTGAGATATCTCTCCAGGACTTACGTTATGCTTATTATTTAGCTATATGATGTTAAGCTCTTACTATATATTGGGCAATACTCATAGAACTAAATTGTCTTTTTTGAAGTGCATTATGACATAAGGAACATGAAACCTACATCAGGCATAAAACTAAGCAAATTATATAGGAGACAATAGTGGTTTGGAGAAAAATGAGCAAGTGTTTGGAACTTAAGGGATGTGAGAAGTACAGATTTTTTTCCAGCTACTATCTCCATATAGTCAGTCAAGGTTGGACTCAAACTTGTCACTCTCTTATTTCATCTTTCCAAATGTTGGGATTACAGTGCCATCATATTAGCCCTTCATTTTAGCTAGGGATTTTAGGGTATATTTCATAACATATTTGGTCAAAGACATAAAAGAGAAGACTGAGTTGGCTAAGCTGGTAGATAAAGCTTGTGGAGTCAGTAGGCCTGGAAAACAGGCAAAGAATCAGAGAACTCAAAGCCAGATAAAAAGTAGTAATGCACTCTAAGGACCTTAGCTCTTATTTGAGCTGGGGATGTGTGGGGATTTTTGATCAGAGACAAGGTAGACTCTGGTTTATGAGTACAGGGGAGGGTATGTTAAAAGAGATTGCAGGAGAGATTGTAAGCCACAGATAGTGGCAACTTAAATAATAGTGACAATGAAGGTTGTAACAAGGTCATAAGGCCAAGATTAGAGGTGAAAGTTTCTTAACAGTGTTAGATATAAAAGCAGAGTCAAAGATGATTCCCCATCAGTTCAAATAAGGAGAAATAATTGGACCAGGCTGGAAAGTGAGATTGGATGTTCATTTTGGGATAACTTAAATGTAAGAGGTCTAGAAGAATTCGCCTAGGCTATTAGAAGTGTAAATCTAGAATACAGGTCTATAAGTTAAATCTGGGAATCACTGGCATATAGGGACCATCTAAAGGACTGTTTCCACCTTAGTGTTTTGTCTTGTTGCTGTGATAATATGCTACACATGTGGAGGTCAGATCAATTCTTTTTATTACTCAGTGTATCCTTGATATTACATGATGAAATATTACATGATTTCATGTAAGCATATAGTGTGTTCTGTCTATTCTCATTTCCTCCTCTCCCCCACCTCACCTCTGTCTTTCCTACCCATCCATTTTTGTTTTGTTTTTTTGACACTCTGGTTTAACAATGGCTTAACCTTTTATTTCCTACTTCTTTATAAGCTAATGGAAGCAGACACATTTCAGCTTCATATTAATTGACCTAGATTAGAAAAATACCTGGCATACATTTTATGATTAATAAATAATGTAGCTGACTAAATAGAGGAAGAGCTTTAATGAGTGGTGTTACTGTGCACAGGTTTGGTTTCCTTGCTGTACAACAGAAGCTAATTAGTTAAGACGAAGGAGAGTGACAGAGAAAGACCTTTATTACAACAAGGTCGTTCCCTGGAAAATGGAGGATAGTCATCCTATACGAGTCACCTACCTCCCTGAGAGGCTGACTCAGGGACAGCCTGAATCAGACATGAGACCTCAGACTGTTAGGTGCTCTTTACAGAAAGATGTTTACAGTCTAATGACACGTATCAGATCATAATCAAGTTATTTCTCAGGTCTGCAGACCTCAAGTCCAAAGATCACGAGTTTGTCTGTACTAAGTTTGCCTATCTGCAATTCCTGACATATTACATAGTAGACAGGATGGGAGAAGCAGCTGCCCCCAGGCTCCATTGCTGATCAACAACCTCAAGGTGGAGAAAAAAAAGGAAAACATTTGTACTTGGAAGACAAGAGTCGGGGTGGGGTGGCTTCATTGGAGATCTGCTCTCTGCCAGTGTTTATCACTTTGATTTTATAAACATCCACAGCTTTTGAATTTTTGTTTGTTTTTTTGGAAGTGTTTCATGTAGCCCAGGTTGGCCTTGCAGTGTAGCTGATCTGATCTTGAACATACTATCTTCTAACTCGGCCCACAATCTAGTTTATTCCTGCAATGCAGGAAAACAGGCAGCCAGTTGCTTTTTATTACCTTGGGAGTCACTGGATATTTTCTGGGAAACAAAAAGTTCAGAGGTTATGGGACTTGGTGCTGTATACCTATGAGTCTAACACTTGGGAGGTGAAGAGAGACATCTAATCCAGAGTTCAAAATCATTCTCAGATACATAGTGACTTTGAGACCATCCTGTGTTACACAAGACTATCTTAACAACAATAAAACTGAAGGTTATTAATAACTTTCATGAAAAACCTGGAGCATCTATGTAGACAATTTCCAGTTATGTCATAAGTAACTAACTAATATTAAAGGCATCATCATCATCATCATCATTATCACCAATTATTTTGCTTCAAGAAAAATTTATTGCAACACTCTAATTGCACATTACTTTTTCTTTTCAACACCTTGTTTTGAAACTACCTTTGCTCTGTTTGCTCAGATGCCAAAAGAGCCAGGTATCCTGGCCAGGTGAAGAATGGCAAAGGCCTTGAGGGTCTGTTCTTCTACGATGACTCTGGCATAGTCCTTTTTATACACATTCCAGATGGGCATTACAGGTTCTGTTAGCTGGGTGGCCAATTTAAGTTTTTCAGCAGAACTATCTCACTTCTTTGAAGCAGAAGGCTTCCTAGGTAAAATATGAGCTTGGAGCAGTAGTCCTTCAGGAGCTGCACACTGGCCTGTAGTGATTCAGTGGAGCTTTCTTGGGTCCACAGAGATGTGGATGGTGCGAGGCATTTTCTTGTGGATTCCAGCCACTCTTAATTCTTCCAGCCAGGATCTTGGTGTGGTATCTAACTGCAGAGCCTGATAGGTCGAGGGGCAATGCAGAGGAATTCTTTTGCCTTTTGGGCCTTGAGTCTGTCTATCGTAGTGCCTGCTGATTGAATGAAGTGTCCACTTGCTGCTGCCAATCCTTGTCAAAGTAGGGGTTCAGGATCACACCAGTCCAGCTGGGTGCCATGGCTGTCTCTTGTACAGGAGAACAGCCAACCTGAAAGGTTAAAGGCAGTTTTAAGTTAGTGTTTTCTTTTAAAAATAGTAGAAACAGATTCTGAGTAGCATATTATGCTTGGCTATACATACATACTCTAAAAAATCTAAGCAAAGATTTCAGATACTAGTTATCAGTTCTAACTTGGGTTTAAATTAAATGCATGTATAATAGTGTATTTTGCTTACAATGTGTATGTAGTCATGCTCCTGATGTCAAGTATTCAAACCACTTTCATAGAGTCTAGGTCATGGTACTCTAAAGAGTATCCCATGTAGAAATAATAAAGAATGATAGTGCCTATAATTCAATTGTACAAACTGCATTGGCCTTCTGCATTGCTACACACAGCCATACCCTCCTGACTTAAAAACCCAAACCAAAATGAAACAAAAAGCTTACAAAAATAAAAAAAGCACATCGTCTGGGTTGTTTGACCAATTGCATCTGGTTGTAGAGCCTGTCCCGACTGTGGCTGATACAGTCAGCTTCAGTGACGTTCTGGACAAAACTGGTTTTCCCTTTCCCAGAGGCTTTCAGTTGCTTATAGCTTCTTGGTTATGGGTGGGAATTCATGCTCATTTCCCCCTTTTTCTGTTGGATTTTGTCTGGTATGAAGCTGTGCTGGTTCTGGTCTTATGTGAACAGGCAGAGAGAGGGAGAGGAAGAGGGAGAGGGAAAAGAAGAGAGACAGAGACAGAGAGACAGAGGGAGAGAAAGAAGGAGGGAGGGAGGGAGGAAAGGAAGGGGATATGAAGCAGGGAGGGTAGGGAGAGGAATTGGGAAGGAAAACATGATAAAGCATATTGGATTTTCTGTACAAGAAGACCAAGACCCACTCAACATCTCTTCCCATGCCCCACTGCAAAGCAACCTTCAAAACCACAGCAAGCTGTGCTTAGCACTTCCTTTACCAGGAAAGCACTGAACTCTGGACATACCCCTTGCCAGGTGAAACTGAAGATGTTGAAGATAAGGTCCAGACAAACTTCAGCCTATTAACTACTGAGTCAGAATACAGTTTGGAACACAAGATGCCAGAGTCAATATTTTGAAATATCTGAAAGCAAAAGGTTAAACATATTGACCATAATAAATGCGCTGGGCTCTGCTAGCCATTTCTATTTCCTGCTTTAGAGGTTTTCTTATTCTTTGTGCAAATATTTAGCTTGAGAATCCACAAAAGGACAAAGAGGAAATGAACCTTTGTCAATGACCTTACTCTTTGGTTTTATGTTTATTAAAATGACAAAGCCGAATAAACCAACTTTTGTTTGGCTACTTTCTTTTCTCCTTTTCTCTTCTACTTTCCCAGACATGTCGTCCATTGTTAATACTCTCTGTAGTTCAAAAGCCTTTGCAGATGTAAAATTCTCTCTTTCAGTTATCGGTTGGCTTTAATTTTTAATGTTCCCTCCAATTAGCAGACTATACCATACTCAAGTGATGCCATGTGAACCTTCTCCCTATTTTAATTGGTCAATAAAAGGATAGTCTAGGATTGGACATTGAGGGGGGGGATGTCTTAGTCAGGGTTTCTATTCCTGCACAAACATCATGACCAAGAAGTAAGTTGGGGAGGAAAGGGTTTATTGAGCTTACACTTCCACGTTGCAGTTCATCACAAAAGGAAGTCAGGACTGGAACTCAAGCAGGTCAGGAAGCAGGAGCTGATGCAGAGGCCATGGAGGGATATTTATTACTGGCTTGCTTCCCCTGGCTTGCTCAGTCTGCTCTCTTATAGAACCCAAGAGCACCAGCCCAGAGATGGTACCACCTACAAGGGGCCCTCCCCCCTGATCACTAATTGAGAAAATGCCTCACAGTTGGATCTCATGGAGGCACTTCCCCAACTGAAACTCCTTTCTCTGTGATAACTCCAGCCCCTGTGTCAAGTTGACACTCAAAACCAGCCAGTACAGGGGGTTGGAGGCTCAAGAGGGGTATGGTAGGGAGAGAGGGGAGCGGAGAGGGAGGGAGAGAGAAGAGAGGAAGACAGAGAAGGAGGACTGGAACCATATGGTCAGGAGAAACAGCAAATAACAAGGAGGTTTGTAGCTGTGGAGTAAGTTAGTATAGTCCTATATCTGCTCGATCTAGGCATATGGCTTATAATTAAAATATTTGGATTGTGTGTCTTTAATATGGGTTTATTAGGATTGAAAATTCAAGCAACAAACCTGCTCAGACCATTTAGTCTTTCTCATATGTATGTTTTCAAGACTGAAACCTTGGTATTGGATAACGCCGGGAGAGACTAATTCTAGTTCTCAGCAGCTTTTAATTGCCTGAAGCTCTTTCTCTGGAAGTGGGGCCCTGGGAGATTTTTCTCTCTGCGCTAGCAGTGTCCTTTGGGGTTGTCCTTGTTCAGGTCTTGTTTAGACAGCTGTACTGTTGAGGTTTAATGGGAGAATCCTCCATCATTTCTAGGAGACACAAACCTGCTGTAGACTCTGGCTCTCTTTCTGTCCTTTCTTCAGGAATGCTCTCTGAGTGTTAGGTGTGGGGTCTGTTGCAGATTTATCAGCTGGGCTAGGCATCCAGGATCAGTTGTTCTCTGCATTTTAACAATGTGTAATGTTCTCTAATAGTATCTGTCGGTACAAAGAGAAGATTCTTGGATGGGTTGGGAGCTTTGCTTATCTGTGGGAATAGGACAAGTACTTAGAATGTGGTTGGGAATTATACTAGGTTAAGAAAGTCACTGTAATAGGTTTTCATCTAAGATCTGTGATCCTCATTAGACCCAGACAGGTTTCCAGTACCAGCCCTAATTTCTCTCTCACCGAACAGGCCTTCAGGCCAATTAGATGGCTCCTCATTAACACAAATGTCTGAATGCCTTTAGTGTACTTTTGTGGATTTCAATTCTTATTGTATACAAGGAAGGAAAACATTTCCTGGTCTGGAGAAGAATAAAAAAGGGTAAGAAACCAATATTATTTTATCTATGCGTTTCTTTGCTTTCCTTTAGGATAACTGTATAAGATTTGAGAGTTTATATAAATTCTGGTATTTCACAATAATATGATAATCAGCTTCTTTAAAACTTAAAAAACTCAAATAGGAGAACATAACATAAAATGTGAAAAGGTATGTTTTGCTAAGAACTTAAAAAGTTTATCAAAATAGAGAGTTTTTAGAAAATACATTCTTATTGTGTTTACTGAAAATCTTGGTTAGTAAAAACATCTATTGTGCTTTAATAATTTTTTAATTTGGTTACAAATGGGTATTTTTTTTTAAAAGTCTGTGCCTTTCTTGGCTTCAATTAGAACATCTTTTTGATAATTTGTTTGAGACCCTTGTACAATGCAATATTAGCGGATTGTGAGGCTTTTGGATTGTTGATATGTGTGGGGACTGAACCCAAGCTGACTAGACTAGCTTGCTTAGTGTTTGTAGTGTCACCTTATCTGTATCTCAGAATCAGCTGCAGAGGTTTAGGGAACATGTGCTTGAACCCAAAGGGTAGAAACTTCATTTAAGTTGGCTACAGAAGGGGAAAGAAATGAGTATTTAAAAACCCCCTTGGAATGAATTTTAATGGTCCCAGTTCCTAACCATTGATATATAATCAGATTGGATGAACATAGATATACGTACAGTCCGATACTGTATCTAGACAATCTTGCAATTGTTCTTTTCCTTGGAGTACTAAATAGTGGCTTAATCTCTGGTCCTCTAATGGCTAGGTTTTTCCTCTGCCTTTCCTTTGGCAGAGCTAGCATATGCCATTCTTCTGAGAATAAATATAAATGTCTAAATTATTGATGAGTATCTGGTGAGAGGATTAAGGAGTAGGGAAAGCAGAGCTGTCCCTGACAAGGTTGGAACAATAAAAGAGAGCACATGTGCTTTTGTTTCCAAATCTGGCAGAGTATGCTGCTGATCCAGTGACATCCATCATGTCAGCCTCACTCCCGAACTTATTGTGGTCTTGTCTTTAGTGAAGTGAAAGTAAGTAGCCCATATACTGTGTTATTTATTTGTTTATAGGTTGATTGTTCAGAATATTGATCTCCTGGGCTCATTTTCCCATTCCTTCTCAAATACCCTTTCAAAACAACAAACATAAAATAGGGCAACTTCTCCTCCTCCACAGGGACCTTTAAATGATGCAAACTCTTTCTCTTTGCAACCTATTAAAAATCATTCTCTCAAAAAGTAAAATTTATTATGAACATTGTAACCTTGTTAGAAGCTATTTCTCTTTTATGCTCTGATTTTTGGGAGCAAGAATCCAATTAGACTATGGCAACTTTTTGACCAGTTGTAAATTTGGTTAAGATTGCCACTTATATATATATATATATATATATATATATATATATATATATATATATATATATATAAACATGTTTAAGTTAAAATGATGTTATATAAATTTAAATTTAAAAGTTGGGGTGCTTGGGGGATGGCTTTGTGGGCAGGATTGATTGCTACTCAATCATGAGGCCCTGGGTTCAAAACCCCAATACCTATGTAGAGATCCAGCTGTGATTATGCACTTCTCTAACTCTAGTGTAACACAGATGTGGAGACAGGTGGATTGCCAGGGCCTGTTGAGTAGTAGATCAAGTCCAGGTTCACTGGGAGACCCTTTCTCAAAGGAATATGGTGGAAGTGATGGAGAATACCGAGCATCGTCTTCTGCATTCTGTCATCTCCATGGCTGCTTCTCCTTTCCTATGTGTCTACCATATACACACTCACTACACACAAGTGTGCACACAACACATATGGGGAATTTGAAAATATTTAATGAAGAATTAACTGATTGTTCTTGTGAACCTCTAAATCATCCTGCAAAGTATTAAAACCTAAAAGCCTATTACAGCCAGACAGTCATATGGAAAACAGCATACTTTAGCAACTAAAGTAAAATCACTGTAGCAATTCTAAAGTACTGCTGCTGTAGCAATCCTACTATATGGATATCCAAAGGAAATGGAATAGTATCAGAAAGATAGCCATATTCCTATATTTTTATAGCATTATTCACTATAGTCAGGAAATGTTATCAATCTAAAGGTCTATCAGTAGGTGAGTTTGTGGGTAAAGGTAGTGTATATGCATAATGGAACAGTACTTACATGTGAAAGGTTAGAAAATGAAAAAGCAGAGGCATGGCAGATGTCAGAATGTAACATACTACACCAGTACCTCCTTCAGGGATAGAACTGGAACTGCTCAAGAGCAGCTTCTTTTTGAGGTGGTAATGGCAGAGAGGTACTGGATTCTCAGCAGTGAACAGACAGAATTGTATTAAAAAAAGAAGTCAGAGAAGTTCAGAAGTGAACAAAGGAAGAGAAAGATAGTCTCAGCAGGCTGATATTCTAGTTGTAGCAAGGGCAGAGAGAAAGGAGAGTGAGTGCTATCGCTTCAGTTGTGAGCACATGGAAGTTCATTTTTGTTTGTTTGTTTTAAGGAAAGGGAAGGAAGCAGAAGAAAATCCCAAGTTCTAGAGAGCAGAAAAAGGGAGTCACATTATGGGAGAGGGTAGCGGTTGAAACAAATGTAAAAAGAATAGAGACTCAGAAAAGTCCATCTCATTGTTTTAGTGCTGAATAGAATGGCGGTCTAAGCAGACATGGGTACTGGAGTCTATGTAGTACACCGGCACTGAGAAAGTTCTGTGTATTTGGCTTCAGTACAGTGGTAGGAAGTCATTTAAAGAGGTTTTTAGCTGAGTCTGGGGCACTGGAGGCAAAAATGTTCCTGCATTGTCATGTCCCCAGTCCTCACAGCAAGGGTGATTCATTTATCCAGCTAGTGCTGGCTGGGAGAGCTGGTCTACCTGCAGTGGAAATACTTTGAGGCAGAGATGTTGACAGATGCACACAGTTAAAAACTGGATGGAGATAGAGGAAGCAGAATTACGGGTGCTGTCAATCAGAGAAGCTGGATATGAGTTTCCTGGGAAGGGAGAATAGGCAGTTTTAAGTGTTTACATGCTGATTCTAAGTTGCAGTAGGTCTAAACCTAGAGATTCCAAATCTCAGAGACTTAAGACAGTTCTGAACTATGAGATCTTATACAAAACCAAAACTAAAACCAAGACAAATACCATGTTTCATTTAAAGAGGTGTTTTACCTGAGTCTGGGGCATTGGAAATAGAAAAGTACCTGCATTGTCATGTCCCCAGTTACTCATGGCAAGAGTGATTCTCTCATCCTGCTAGCCACTTGAATGACAGCATCTGGGCCATTGGTGATGGAAAGTGGGCTCCCAAGGACTTGGGCCCTACTAGTTGAATAAATATGACTGTGCTTCTGGACTGGCTCTGCTGCCTGCCTATGGTTTTCTGAAGTAAGCATTCTACATGACTGGCATCTCCAGTTTCATGGAGGTCTCTATTGCATCTAGGACTTTCCTAACAGCTTAAGGCATTGCCCTCTATGGGCTAACTACAGAGACTCCAATCCCGCCATACATGTCCTGCTGTTCTGGGTCTTCCTTTGAGATCAGGGTAGAAGCTTCCATGACCTCACAGCTCTTACATTCTGCATGCCTTGCTGGCTAGATTTATGCCAATTGGTACAGGCTAGAGTCATCTGAGAGGAGGGAGCCTCCATTGAGAGAACGCCCCCATAAAATCAGGTTGTAGACAAGAATGTAGGACATTGTCTTAATTAGTGATTGGTGGGGCAGGTGGCAGCCCCTGGTGACTGAGATCCCTGGGCTGGCGGTCCTGGGTTCTATGAGAGAGCAGGTTGAACAAACGTTTGGGACCAATCTAGTAAGCAGCACACACCCATAGCCTCTGCATCAGCTCCTGTCAGCAGGTTCTTGTCCTGTTTGAGTCCAACTTCCTCCAGTGATAGACCATGATATGGTCCAAATAAACAGTTTCTTGCCCAATTTCCTTTCCATCATCATATTTCATCATCGCAATAGTAATGCTAATTAGGACAATGTTGGTCCGGCTTTGACTTTAGATGCAGCAGCTTCAAATTGCCTGGTGTTTGAGCACCTTGAAACGAGAAACTTTCCCAGGCTACCCTTGAAAGTAGGGCTCTCCGGAGGCACTTTCAAGGGAGAGTCTCTCAGGTGAGTTTTTTCTTTCTTCTCTTGAGTCTAAAATTAATGAGGTCTGGTTAATATCTGAAACACACTTAAGGCATAGTTTTTACTGTCCTTGTTCAGAGAACTTGATTCCTTTATAAACTCATGGATCTCTTTAAGGGTTACACCTTGTAGTTGATGGTTGTTCAGAGAGGTATCATTTTCTTCAATGACGTGGTCACTGTTAAGTTGCCTGTACTGTAAATAACACCCAGTTCTTTCTCATGCAGTCATCACTAACTAAACTGTATGTGCCACCAAAAGATAACATTTTACTTCCAGTGTCCACTAATATTTCCTACTAATCCTTGCTTGGTGCATTCTAGACCATCTCTCACCTGCTTCTCCAGACTCTTCCAAATTCCTTTTGCAAAGCCAAATCCAAAGGCTTAAGATATAACACAGCCAGATCTAGCTGGAGTAAAGACCTCATTCCTGATACCAATTTTCTATATTGTTTACTTTTATTTAGTAATGACCACCACACATAGGCAAAAGTTGAAGGAGAAAGGATTTATTTTATCTCATGATTTTAGTTGGTTTAGTCCATCATTTCTGGGCCCCATACAATTGGATAAAATATAGAGATGAGAGTGTGTGGAAGTTCTTGGTTTGATTGGGAAAAGGAAACAGAGAGAGTCAAGTAGGGTCCACGGCAAGGCACAGTATCCTCGGATGGCACTGAGGATGTACCTCCTCCTGGCAGCCATGTATTCCAGTTACCATGATGCCTAGTTGACTTTCTGAACCCACCAAGGCCTCTGTATACCAGAGCCCTTATGATCTGCCTTTGAAAATGTCCTTGCAGGGAATCCAGGTTTAAACTGTTTCACTTCTCCCCTAGACATTTTGTAATCGTACTAACCTAGTAACAAAAATTATCCATCACCACAAGCCAGCTGGCCCCGCAATGGATGCCTGTAGCCGGGCTGGGGGTGGGGAGCTTGCACTGGGTGTCCTGGCTTCCTTCTTCATAATGAACTCCTGTGGTCAGGAAGCATGACTTGGGCTCCCCTACTTCCTTCCTTTTTCTTTTTGGCTCTTTTCCCTCGTTGTTATTATCATCATTAGTTGGGCTTACAGTTGTGTGTTTTTATGTCTCCCCCACCCAGCCAAGAACCAAGGTTAGCTACTTATATTTATATTTTGTATTTTATTAGCTTACAATTCCCCTTTCCCAATTTCCTTTTATTATTCCCTGTTACTTCTTTTCTTAATATCTATCTTTTTCTTTTGGGGAATGACTTTACTGTAGGGCCCCGCCTAGTGGAGGTTGGTGGTCTTTCGTCTCTAGCCTCCTGAGCACAGGCATTGTGATATAAACTGCTACCTTGGCTTCTATTGTCTGTTCATTTGCTTTGCTTCATAAAACTTTCTAATTTTATTGGAACTGGCCCCTCTCTTTCCTTTCTCATTCATACTTTATATATTTCTATTCTCTACTGTTACTGTGTTGTTGACTTTTCCTATTTGTCCCTATTAATGTGTATATTCTTGTTCCATGCTTTCCCCCCACCCCCAATTCTTCCTGCAGTATCAAGTCATGGCCACAATTATTTTTAATTGGTCATTACTGTATTTCTAGAGTTGTTTTATTGTTACTGTCTGTGGGTGGGCTGTGGCTGACTTTTGGTGACAGGGGTGTGTGGGGTGGGTGTTTAACTGCTGATTCCCAGTTGCAAGAAATTGCACCTTATTCCTATCATGGCATACTCTTGTCTGGAACTTACCTATTATTCAGTTGAAATAATATGGTGGAAATTAAAACTGCTAGTCAATGACTGGGCCTCTGATATGTGACTAGCAACCCAGAGACAAAATAAATATGAAAAAAGGTAGCTCCTACAGATTGAACTGATCCTGGTGGCAGTGAAGTAGATGGGATTCCTAACAAAGTATTCAAGAGGATGATTTAAATAATCAGCAAATTAGTACAGAATACCAATAAAAATGCACAGCATGAAAAGAAATTCAATAAGGTAATGGTGATTCTGAAAAAAATAGTAAGATAAAATTTTTAAGCAAGTAGCTCAATAAATCAAACACAATCCTCACATGAAAACTTTGCATGCTAGAATCAGTCTAATGCAGATGGACTGTCAGCGCCCGAGGTCAGGGTGGGAGACTGAGAGAACGCAGAATGCACGTGAGTTACGTTTGATGAGGCTGAGCACCTGACACAACAACTTAAGGTGGTGCTTATTTTGCTCATGGCTTGAGGGCGTGCTGTCTGCTGTGGCAGGTGATGCCATTACAAGAGTTGACAAACAGGAGGGGCACAAAATTCAATAAATAGCTTTTTAACAGAAAGAGTAAAACTGAATGAAGACAAAGGCCACAGAATTGGAGAAAAAAATTGGCAACTATTCAGCCAACGGAGGATTAATATACAGGGTATATAAAGAACTAAAAGAAAACTAAAAACTAAAGATAACCTAATAAACAAGCCAATAAACCAAATGGACCCCTTTTAAAAGAAGAAATACATTTGACTAATAAGAGCTCAGTAGGCAGTGTGCTTTTTTGCCATGTATAAGCCTTGTGTTTGATATGAGCATGCGTGTTTGTATTATGTGTGTGTGTATGCTATATATCAACATCTTTAGATATCAGAGAAATTAAAATAAAACTGAGTTGAGATTCTGTCTCACACCAGCCAGAATGACAATTTTAAAAAACAAATATAGCAAAATATTCAAGTGAGGGCACAGGGGAAAAGGAGCACTTATACAGAGCTCGTGCAGATGTGAATGAGTTCAGATATTATGGATATCACTATGGAGGCTTTTCAAAATTTGAAACAAAGAGCCGCCATATGCTTGAGCTATATATACCACTGCCGGATGTGTGTGCTGAATCAAAGTTAGCATGGCACAGAGATCTGTATACTCAAGTGTACTGTGGTGCTGGTCCTAACAGTATTCTAAGAGAATTTGCCTATACCCATCGGGGCATTAAAGGAAAAATAAAGGTGGTGTGCGTATACCATTAAGTGCTGCACATGCATTGAGAAGAGTGAAAAGCCACCTGCAGATGAATGCCTGGAATTAAAGATCACCATACTAACCAAATAACAGGGACTCAGATAGACAAATTTTGAGTGTTTTCTCTCATGTGTGGAATTAAGGAGGAACGGGTGAATGTAAAGAAGGGTAAGTTAGGGACAAGGAAGGGATCGGAGGGCAGATAAGAAAGGACTAATGTGGACAAAGAGGGACGTGACCATAATAACATACATTATATGCATGTGTAAAGATGTCATCGTGCAACTCACTCTACCAAACGTCGACTATCTTATAAAAGGAAAACTCTTGTTGTTGGCAACGGCTTGGATACACCTACATGACTTTGTAAGTGAGATAAGCCACTCCTAAAAGATAAGTGGATACCTGGAATCTGAAACCCCTCAACTGGTAGAAGCAGATTTAAGGGTAGTTACTTGGACAATGAAGTAGTGGGAAAAGAGAGCGTTTTGTTAGAGGGCACAAAGCTAGTTATGAAGGATTAGTACATTATGGAGTTACATAGCAGGTTGACTATAGTTAATCATAATTTAATGTATTCTTGAACATTACATAGAGTGTATATTTTAAATGCTTTCACTAACAAATGTGTTAGAGGTGATGGACATGCTAATTTAGTTTAGTCAGTCTACAATGCAGATATTATCATAATGTACATTACAAGACACATAATATCATATTTGCTAAAAAGGAGCAAATGTAAAATAAAAGTAAAATATAGAAATGGCTTATTGTAAGTAGTGGAGGAAAAGACTCGCACTTACCTGTGTTCTCTACTCTGCACAGTTGCAATTACACAGTCACAGCTGCCTTGAGTTTGCAAGGCATTTCCTTTACATTTTAACCTTACTTTTATCTGTTAGTGATAGATGTTTGTCTGTACCTGTGGTAGTGTATGATGTGTGTGTGCAGGGGTATGTGGGGAGGGCCGAGGATAACTTCTTGTAGTCAGTTCTCTCCTTCCACATTTATGTGGGTCCCTAGGATCAAACTCATCTATTCAAGCTTATAAAGCAAGGAGTGCTTTCCCCACTGAATTATCTCACTGGCTTGCAATGCATTTATTTTTAAATGAAGAAATAATTTCAGTATTCATGCATGAGGCTGCCAGCCTTCAATATCATTACTGAAAGGATGGAGTAGGCAGATCTCTCTGAGTTCGAGGGCAGTCTAATCTATCTAGTGAGTAAGATCAGCCAAGACCACACATTAGGATCTATATCTCAAAAACAACTCACTAGATAGATAGATAGATAAATAGATAGATAGATAGATAGATAGACAGACACATAGATGATAGATGATAGATACATAGATTCATAGATACACAGATACATAGATTGATAAATAGATAACTATCACTTGAAAATAAGGTGAGTATATGAAGAAAATCTGAGACAGGGTTGGCAAGAACACTTGAAAGCCATTGGTGGTGGTGTTCCTTGACAGGCAGTCTCAGAGATTTGAAGACATCACTGAGACCAGAACCCTTAGGTAGAACACTAACGTCAAAGGCAAAGACCAACATAGAATCAGGCTGTTTTATACAGCGAGCAACAAGGTCGATGGTAATAGTTGTAGAACCAGCAACCGAATATGAACTGAAAGAAGATCCTAAACCTAACAGTAAGCAAATCAGAGCCAAGTGTGGTTTGAATGAGAATGCCCACGAGAATGGCACTATTAAGAGGCATGGCCCTGTTGGAGTAGTCATGGCTTATTGGTATTTGGGGATGGGTTTTGAGGTTTCAGAAGCTTAAGGCAGGCCTCATGGCTCACTGTCTCTTCCTGCTGCCTGCCACTCCAGATATAAAATTCTCAGCTGCCTCTCCTGTACCGTGTTTGCCTGCACACCACCATGCTTCCTGAAATGATGATAATGGACTGACCTCTGAACCTGTAAACCAACCCTAATGAAATATTTTCCTTTATAAGAATTGCTCTTATAAAGCATCGTGCCTCTTCATAGTAATAGAAACCCTGACCAAAACACCAAGATGGCAAATGCAAATCCTGAAAGAAATTCTAGAAGCAACCAACAATCTTCAAAACAAGGGATTGCTCATACATCAGAAGTGAGGGGAGGTGGAGGGCAGTCAGCCTGTGCCCGCGTGACTCACTCAGGCAAGGAGAGGTGGCTCAATTTACCTGAGCCAGGTTAAGGTTTCAGTGCTCCGCAAACATTTTATTTTCTCATCATTATTTGGCATTCTGAGCAAAGGAAGCGTGTTATCCTTGCAGAACCTAATGGTACTTGATGTCAAAGAAAATTTCACAGATGAGAAACATCCTATGACAATTACAGGCACAAGATCCTTCAGGTGAGGTTCTGGGTGGGCATTTTTCTTAACGAAAATAATTATACAATTTTTACTAACTCATTTAATTCTAACCACTCTTATATTAAAAATTTATCTATTCCTAGGATCACAGTGTGTTCACATGCTCCCATCAAGTGCAGTACGATTTTGTTAGTATGGCACAGTCGAAATGGTAGAGAGAAGTTGAAGCTTTAGCCATCACTAAGTCAGAGTTAGTTTACCATCATAAATTCCAAGTGGATTGTACAGTAAACAATAGAGCACCTATAACACTAGCTGAACTACACATAAGGATTCATTATTCTGATAGCTAAGAGGTCAGTGTCTGATAGAGGAAGTGTGGTCCAGCAGCCTGGTGATACTTCCAGAATTCTGCTTCTTTCCCATGTTCCGCACATCCTTAGTGTGCCTCCTTCTTTACCATGCCCATGAACAGATGGTTCCCAATGGCTTTCCCTTAGTGCTCCAGGGGACAAGAATGACAAATGTTGCATGGTACTTATGAAGTCGAGCTCAATCATTGAAATTACTTCACTGGTTACATAGAGTTGCAAGGGATACCAGGGAAAGGGATGCGTTTACTTAGAAACATTGTTATTTTTAAGCAAAACTGCGTTTTTTTTTTTTTAAAGTGATGTGGTGGATTAAATATTTTATATGGAGCTGTCAGGGACTCAAGAACTCATGGATAAATGCTGAAGTCAACACATTTTTGATTGTTGTTAATTTACACAAATTGAATGGTAAGATTGGTCTGATACTCTCTGTATCATCTAGGGCATTTTTCTTCACCAGAATGTCAATGCTTCTGTACATTATAAATACTAGGCTGAGGAAATGGCCTAACAGTTAAAGGGTTTCTATGCCCCTCGGGATGGGGACTGAGTTTAGAACCCCAAGATCTGGGTGAGAAAGCCAGGAGTGGCAGCTCTCTTCAGTAATCCTCATGCCAGTGCGTAAAGACAAGTGGTCCTGGGGGTTTACTGTCCAATGAGCCTAGATAAAATCTTAGCTCCAGATTCAGATAGAGGCCTTGTTTAAACAATTAAGATGGAAAAGCAATTAAGAAATCATCCTATAGTTTCTATATGTGCCAATTTAGGTGAACATGCACATACACACACACAAACATACACATACACCACACAGTAGCATACACATACACAGACATGGATGCAAACACACACAGACACATGCAAGCACACACATAAACACATGTGTGTGCACACACACAGACACAAATACAATAGCATAAACATACACAGACACAGATACAAACACATACAGACACATGTAAATGCACACACATAAACACATGTGCATACACAGACACATGCACCCACACAGATATATATCTATATACATGTAAATTGTAAATATATTAAGGAATAATTTTGTTAGTTTTTTCATGCTCATATTTGCTAGTTTATAGTCCTTGTCCCAACACATTCCAACTTTTTCTAGATGCACACATATCTTTGACTGCTCTTTGACAGCAGTATGGAAGTAACGCACCGTTTCCTATGTTGTTTGTTTTCTGACAACATTCTATTGTTTTAAAAGTTGGTTCTAAATGCTAAACTTGAGTAGATTAGATCTAGAAATGCATGGCTGGATTTTTAAATTTTGTGTTACTTTGTAGTAATTAGGCACATTAAATATTTTACTATTATCCTTTCTTACTTAGCGGAAGGATCCTACCTACATATAGTCTCTAACCATGTCATCTTGTCATTTGATATTGCTTAGAAACAATATATTAACTTATAGAATCTTTCTTCTTGTTCACTATTGCCTAGTACTTCACAGTGTACATATACCATACATAGCATAATTCATAATTCAACCCATTTTCTACATCATTCTGTAGTTATTAGAGTTTTATTAGCCATGTTCTTTAGTGTGGTTGGAAGTATGTATTTGGTATAAATTACAGGAGAAAGACTACTGTTTTAAAATAAAACATATATTTTCATTAGGCATTGCCAAATTCCCTTCCAGTGAACTCACAGTAATTTGCATCCTTATTAGCAACATAAGAGCTTTGTCCCCATTGTTTCTTTCTTGTAAATGTTGTTATAGTGTTTTTGTTTTGTTTTATTTTGTTTTTGTCAGACAGATAGGAAGAAATAGTATCTCATGTGTTTTTCATATATATGACTCCAATTAGGTGTAAAAAGGGCATCTTTTCATGTGTTAAACAGCCAGGGGTACTTTTTGGTAAATTGTGTGATCATGTTCTTTGCCGGTTTTGCTATTTGCTTTCTAATACCCTGCTGCTATTCTGACTCTCTTGCCAACAGCCACAGTGACCTGAAAAAGAGAACTTTCACATTTTGTGTTAGCAGAATCCCTTTACACTCCTCATAGGCTCCCCACGGCTTCCCTGCATTTTCTACCAACAGGCACAGTGATCCAAGGAAGAGAACCTATACATCGTGTGTAACAGAATCTCTTTACACTTATGGTAGGCTTTGTATCAGACAAGTTGCTTCAAAAATCAACTAGGCAATATTTATCAAGTGTATCTGTCTTCGCGTTTGTAATTCAAAAATGAAGTTGAGTTTCAGGAGTTTGCAGTTTGTATGTAGGGATGTGTGTGTGTGTGTGTGTGTATTTTTGCATATGTGAGTACAAGTGTATGTGGGTATATGTGATCAATATGTGCATATGTATGGAGCCCAGAGATCAATCTCAGGTGTCATCTTTCAATGGCTGGCAAGCTTTTGAAACAGGGACTCTCTCACTAATCTCAATTAGACTAGGTTGGTTGGCCACTGAGTTCAGAGATCTCCCAGTCTCTGCTTCTCCTGTGAGGGGCATTATAAGCATGAACTATCATGAATGATTTTTATTCTTATGAATTCTGGGAATCAAACACAAGTCCTTATGCTTGTGTTTTATCGACTGAACCATATCTCTAGTGCAGGATTCTGCATTTTTAACAACCAGCCCTGGTGGTTTTCTTGAGTATCTTGTGGGATCTACTGATAAATCTACCTTTAATAAACAGACTCGCCTTTAGTACCCTTCACTAGGAAGAACAAGGGTGTCTAGAGGAGGGTGGGCTTTAGGGATGAACATGTAATGTATCTCAGGAATATTACCCTATCTTAATCCACCTCTACACCTTTTTGGTGAACTTTGTCCTAACCATGATGGGTGGAAGTGCTTTTCAAGCCACTTGTAATTCTCCCAGTGTATTTGGATTCCTAGGTTCCTTGACACTGAGTGTTGATAAAAAACCAGTTTTAGATAACCTTTCCAATGTTCTTTGGTCATCTAGATTGGTTTAGGATTATCCACCTGCTACCTTTTTAAAAAATTTCCCAGTGGTTTTATATCTTAGAACTACTTCAAATTTTGTTTGTTTGGGCAATCTAATGTTCTAGGCAGCTAACTTTGGACTATTCTCTTCCTTTTGTTTTATTATGTTCTTTTGATTTGAACTGCTTGTTTGGCTCTGGGGCCAGAAACTCTCTCCCTTTACCTTGTATTTCCCACCTGAATATAGCTTTGGGCTAGTGGCAATTTGGCTCAAATGCGGATCTGAAATATCTTCCCTAATGAAGTGCTTGCACAGTGAGGGTCGGCTCTACATAGACTCACTGATTTTCCAAATGTAGGTCATGGGGGGTTGATACGTAAAGTGCGCCTGAATTGCTTGATTAGCCACTGATGCACATGTAGTAGGCTGGGCTTCAGCTAAAGAGACTCCAGTATATGAATATACTTTATCTTTTGGTTATACCACAGAATCAAAAGATTCAGCTTTGTTAAGCCAAATGCATGTTTTACAGCTATAATTGCTTCAGAATAAATAGGAGAAAAGAATCTAAAATATAGATCAATATTCTCAGTTTTTGTAATGGAGGGCCATATTTTGCTTGTTAGTTTCTTTCAACTTGACATAAACTAGAGTGTGCTTTGAGAAGAGAAATCCTGAATTGAGGAATTGCCTTCATTGGAATGGGGCATTTTCTTGATTAAGAATCGGGCAGGTAATACCATGTTGTATAAAAAGCAAGCTGAGCAAGCCATGGAGAGCAAGCAAGTAGGCATTGTTTCTCTATGTCTCTGTTTTAGTTCCTGCTTCCTGGGTCTTGCCTTGAATTACTGCTAAGGTTATGGGTTGCAGTTCACCATTTATAGAAATTTGAAGTAGCTTCTGGTCATGGTGCTCAACATAGCAAAGAGAAGCAGAGGACACATGTGTATAATGATATTATTTTTATTTAGGTAAAGGGTGCTCTTCTTATTTTTCCAAACAACTGTTCGATCCAAACCAGATGTGTGCTGGTCCAGTGAGCAGAGAATGAGAAACAGAGGATTAGCAGGGAAACACACAGCTTTGATCAACACAGGAAGAATGATGCTGTGTGTTAGATCTGCTCGGCATTTGTCATTTTCATCTCCTGAACCTCTCACTTCACAGCTTACTTTTACCGCCAGTATCACCCAACTAGGATTTCATTAGCACAGACTAGAATTCAACCAGAGGGAGCCAGAGCCCAAATGTGATTTGCATCCGGAACATAGCTGAGAGTCATACAAAATGGAGAGGCAAAATTGACTGCACTCTTTGTCCAGATAATAAACTCACAGTACTTACATCTGGAAGAATACCTGCAGAATTACGCACTAATGTATGGTCTCTTGAAATTATATAATAGTCCCAGGATAGACATTTCTAGGATAATTTTCTTTAAAAGTCATTCCAATCATATATTTAAAAAAAACCCTGCTTCCCCATTTCTTATAAGAATAAAGAACTCAGACTCTTTCTTGGATTTTGATCAGTTTCTTCCCGAGGTTGCTCTGCCTTCTAGCCTTATTTCATTTATGAGTTGATTAAAATTGAATCCATGCCCTACACTTAGGTTATTGATTTTGCGTCCTCTAGAATCTACCTTATCCCTTTGATGTGGTTCTCTCTCATCTACTTGCACTTCCTGTAGAAACAGCTATTTGTAAAGAACTTGTCTTTCTCTTTGCAGAAGAATCACACTTAATATTGGCTAGTTTCATACTCTCTGGAGGAATAGTCACTTTGTATACTTGTTGAAAAGTAGGATTATGGAATAATTATGCCATTGTTAACTAATTAAGATAAAATTGGTTAAAAAATCAAGTCTTTTCCTGCCTAAAACCTGGAAAAGATAAAAACTCATTCTTAGATTATCTTTCTTTCCTTCTTTTTTTTTAGTCAAAGCATATGAAAGAAAAAGTGCTTATAATTTCCTTCATATTCCCTTTTCTATGCTTAGGTTGAAGTGGAAAATGAATCGGAAGGGGTGTTCCTAAAAGGCAAAGGCTTTTTGGGTTCATTCTCTAAGAGTCTAGTGGCTGACTATGAGTGCCTTTGAAGGAATGGGTGATCTGAGCCTGGGGAGGCCTCCATTTTCAGGCCACCACTCAGCAGCATTTAACAAAGGGAGTTCAACTTGGTGTCTACTTCATAAGAGGTCACAGTGGAAGGAAGGGTGTGCTGCCTTGTTGCTGGCTTATTCAAGGAAAATCGCTTTTCATCTCTGCTGAGTGAAGAACAAGAGGGGACGTAGTTAGGTTAGAGCAGAGAAAAGGTTTTCATCTGTCTCGGGTTTTCTCTGTGGGTATGAGGTCTCTTCCATAAGTGAGTTTCACAATGTGGGTACATCAGTACTCTGCATTCAAGAGACCTGGACTCTGCCTTCTCGTTTGTATAAAAAGGTTTTTTTATTTTATATTTAACTATGTGTAAGGCAATTTACTTTCAACTTAAACATGTCAAATTTCCACTAAGTTCTCAAGACAAGAGAGAACATATCAGATGGGTAAACCTTGGGACCTTTTATAACTGCAGTGGGTTCTGTTTTAAAACATGGAAAAGGTTTCCATTTCTACCTCAAAGTGAACTCATGAAATGGATATATAAAGAGCTACATTAATAGTAAATTCAATAAATAGTACACTATGTATGACGCAAATAAAAGTCAAGTCTTCTTTCTCAGACAGCACATTGTTCTCCTCTGTGGAATCCTGGATTAGAATTCACTGGGAACTCAATTCAAGCACCCTGTCCCACGTTGGCAGAGAAAGACAGTAGATGAAGACCCAAACTCAACCCTTTGGTGTCTTTGTTATTGTCACAGGCTTGGAACAGAAACTAGAACAAATATACTTCTCTCATCTGTTTATTTGAATCAGAAATATGAAGAAAAGTTGCCAGAAAGGCTTAGAGCTTTAGGTCAAGAAGGCAGTATGTTCAGAGTTGTAGCAAACTTATAAGCCAGTATAAACCAGAGAAGATCAGGATTCTCTTCTGAGAAGAGCCAAAAATGAAGCAAGCATTCAGAGGGAAATTGAGATGCCCCAAGAGAGAGATTATAGGGCTAGTTTCTTGAAATCTCTTGAAAATATATCTCTAGTCATGAGATTTGAGATGCTTGCAGTGTCCCTATGAACACCCTGCCCCCAATGCTGCTAATGCTTGTTATAGTCAAGCTAGCTAAGCTAATAGTTGTCCCTAAGCACAAATGACTATCTCAAGGATGTGGTCAGAGAGCGATGTTTCTCATTCTTTATTTCATTGCTTCCTTTTATTCCTTTAAGAAATAGGTTTCTTTCTGAAACATAATATTCTCTACTAACGTGACTGTTTCAAAGGATATGTACTAGTGAAGTACATCTCTGAAAAAGCCACAAACAAGATATTGGAATATTTTGATCCAAACCCATATACTTAAATATAATTTTCTTTCTAGTAACTCTATATTTGACATGCTTTTTTCTAAGTTATAATGAACAATCGTCAATGATTTACAGAGATATAATAATAAGCAATTCAATGGGTAGGGGAAGTGGCTATTATTGGAATGTATAGAAGCAACTAGACATTGGACTCAACTTTCAAATTTATATGTCTAGGCATCTCCTCACCAACCTGAACATGATATTGTTTTATTTTACAGAATACCAACTTATCCACTGGAGAATTAAATGTGCTTGATTTTAAAGTTTTACTATCACTCTAATCCAGTTTTATCATCTTCTGTCCAGCTGTGGCCATGACAGATGTAGGTAGAGTTCTATCTTTGAACCTCTTTCATCAGTCTTCCTAGTTACTGGCTTCTCTGGTCCTGTAACAGGATTATGCATGTGGGCATGATGGCCTTTCTATGTGTCCACATCATGTCTTCTCTGATGCCAGTCTGGACCTGATGCTAGTGGGATCTTCTAGGAGAAAGATTTCCCATCTGTTGTGTTTAATTTCCTTGGGCATTTACCTTTGTCCAAGTCATTTCTTCCCTTCAAGAAGCCTTCATACCTCCCCCCTTTCCTCATCAGATTATCTGATGGTTCAGAGACTGTGTAGGCATCCTCTGCCCTCTTGTGAAGGCAAACTCTTTTATTACTGTTATAGGCACTGGAACATTGAGGCCAGGTGCTTAAGAAGAATGTCAAATCCTTTAAAATATGTGGCTATGAATTACTTCAGTGGTCCCCATACATCCTAAACATCTAAGCTAGAATTTGGTACCATTATTTGCATTCAGAAATATCTATGAACTTTTAAGGATATGATGAAGTGCCTTATTTTTTTTACTCAACAGTTAACAAAACAGACGAAAATCAAACAACACAGCCTTCCTATTGAGTTCCAAAACTTTCTTCTGAGTGTCCTTAGCATGCTCCTTCCTGGGACATTGTCCAATAGGACCTGGAGGTTCTGTAGACCCCAGGCCTCCAGCCAGGGAAGCAATTGTCAGTGTTTCACATTCCTGGAGCCTTTCATCTTTATGAAGGATTATCTTGGCTTCCAGGAAATGAAGCCTCCTTTAGCCCGTTGTTTACTTTTCTCAGCCGCCACCGCTGTGGTACCCGCCTCAGTTGGCTCCCACTCTTCTGCTTTGGCATGAGGAAACTGAGGAGGGGGTGTTGTACAGTGGGTGAAAGTGCTTCATGATGCTTTTCACCAAGTTCAGCAGAGGGATGTTGGCTCTTGTTCTAAACAAGAGTAACTCCCTGTCAGTGTGAGGTAATGTATTCCATCACGCTAGAAAAACATGGACTATCTTATTTTGCCGAAAAATCAGAAATGGTATTTATCCTGAGTTTTCAATATGTTCAACACTTTTCAAATAATAAGAGTGTTGTAAATTTGTTATAGAAGAAAGAAAAGGTTTAAAATTTAATCTTAGGTTTAGGGAAAAAATAGACAAAAAATTCAAAATAGATGAAAAATGGCTGACAGAATGGAAAACTATAGAACTTAGAAAAGGTTTGTTACAAGATATGAGGTCCGGGATATCTGACATAATCCCTGCTAACACTTTGATAAAAATTAGAGAGCAGAAGATGGCATTTTGCAATAATATTAGCAATTTAATGTATTCAAAATTGCATTATTCACAAAACAGTAAAAATGGGATATTTGGAAATCAGTATCAAAATAAATAGCCAATTAATAGAAGACACAGGATAAATGGTTGTGCATATTACTTTAGAAGGTAAACATTTCAATAATTTTGATTTTGTGTCTTTAAAATATCTCATATTTTTGGTTGACTAACTTTGTTTAGAGCCATAAGTAGAAGAGCTGTGATGGGTTATTCCATGAGACATAATAAATATAGGCATGCTTTTGAGATTTTCTGCTTTATGAGGCTACTTGTGGGATTGATTTAATGTAACATATAGGGTGGATTTCTATTTAAGTTTCCTCATTTTTTTTAAAATGGAGAATTTATTTTGGGGAAAATTTCAAGTAGATGTTATTAGTTTTATTTATTTTTTTTGTAAATGCTGGTATTCTTTTAACCACTGAAAATACCAATGGCCCCCTAAACCCAGAAAGTGTACTCTCTTATTTAAGATCCATTCTCTTCTGAAATTATGAGGCATCAGATCTTTACTGAATGCTGTAAGGCACTTAAATACTACACTGTATTTGTCTTTGCTTTATCAGCTACTGTCCCACAGCCTGAGATATAGCAGGCATAGCACTGGTCTAATTCATGAGTGACTAATTGCTAGAACCTTCCATACCAGTCTTATAACCTGACCCTGCCATATCCCATACTTGGTAAGAGGTTCTGCTTACTTCTGAAATTTCTCTCATTTTTTTATGGAACTGATGATGTTAACTTACTCAGTTCCTGACTGATAAATGAGTTTGCATTAGGATTTTTCTCCCGAAGCTAATGGAGAAAATATGCTTGATGGGGAAAGTATGATTGCTAATTTCCAATGCTTTCCTCTTACCAATAGACAGCTTTGCAAGTCCATTTTCAACTGAACATTCTCTTTTAGTCACCATTGTGAAAGCTTTTGTGTGGCCACGACTTTTTCTTAGGGATGCTGCAGCTGCCTTCATGAGTATTGCTGGACTCTCTACCAGGTTGCCGTCTTTGAACATTGATATCAGTTGAAAAATGCATCTGCCTTTCATGCTGCTTCTGGATACTGTGCATTCACTGCTAGGATTGATTTCATTTCACAGGAGTCAGTCAGTCATGTGGTTCTAGATGAATGCTTTTTGGTTGCTTTTGTTGTTGTTATTTTCGAGACAGGGTTTCTCTGTGTAGCCCTGGCTGTCCTGGAACTCACTCTGTAGACCAGGATGGCCTGGAACTCAGAAATCTGCCTGCCTCTGCCTCCCAAGTGCTGGGATTAAGAAGAATGCTTTTAAACCCATTTCTTTTTTTAACCCCAAGCTCACAAGCAATGGATATAGAACTCAAGCTACCTTTAGCTAATGCCACCCAGGGTTAAGCTAGATTTTCACACCCTATTATTGTATCAGCATCCTCCTCTGCCCACCAAAAACTATCTAAGAAGCTCTTGGGATACTGAGAGGCTCCCAATATGCACTAATCTTACTATTGTGTTTTGGCTAGATTTTCCCTTGGAACAGTCTTCTGGTTTTCATACTTCTCAAGACCTTTCTTTACTAGTTGGATTCATCAAATAAATGGCATGGTAAATATTTAAGTTGTGCTACAAATCATGTATGTTCCTTCCACTGCACTGAAACATTCCACCAATAAATGCATTTCTAGAGATTACTGAATGGTGTTTGTTGTTCTGAATAAAATACACAGGAATAATAAAAAATGAAAAAACGGTTGAACTTTGTATAAGCTGTTAAATGTATTAACTTCTTTGAGTCACATCTTTGAGGATGGGTGGGAAACATTTCAAAGAATGAGTCAGGCCTTTTATTAGAAAAGGAAGAAGCAATATTTGAAGGATTCTGATAACCAAGAACAATGCATTCGTTTCCTAGGGAGGACCATTTAGTCACCACTTGATAATGTGCCTGCAATCAAAGGAAGACAGGATGCTGGAATTAACATCTGCTACTTCCAAGCTTGCCTATCTTTGCCCTTTCCTCTAAGTGATACTTTAGGAACTTTGGAGGTACCAAAAATTAATTTTTGCTACTTCATTATTCCACTATATTTTTCTAACGATGTTTGTGTCAAACTTCGCACACTTCCTTTACTATCTTAACATATCTCTCCCTTTTCTTTTAGCAGATACCATTAGCAATAACATCACTGAAATGCTTACAAGTATCTAAGGGGCCACATTTAAATATGCTAGTTTTTCATAGTTATGAAAAAATATCGGAGGAGATGGAAATTGAAAGGAGAATGGTTTAGTTTTGAATCATAGCTTCAGTTTTGTTTTTGTTTTCTTTTGTTGTTGCTGGCTTTTAATTTTTTAATTTTTATTTACTTGTATTTGTTTATTGGCCTATGATTGACTAACTCCATTGTTTGGGGGTTCTGAGGTAAGATAGAGTACTGTGATACCCACATAGGTGTGCAGAAGTAGTTCCCTCATGGTGGCCAGGAGGCAGAGTAGGGAATGGGCAGGAACAAGCTGTATTCTTCTAGGGCATGTCACCAGTAGCTTGTTTCCAGTTCAACTTTCCAACAGCGTGATTATTTAATGATGTAAAGATTATATATACCAGAGGAGAACATATTCTCCAGTATTTGGTCACTTCCCAAAAGTCCTTGAGCTGAGCTTTCAACACACGAACGTTTGATGTGCTCATCTCAGATCCCAAACTCAAGTTTTCATACTTTCATATTTGTTTCTAATTCACAAAGATTTTGGAATAAAACTTATTTGAGCAATAGTTAGAGTCTTACCCGACTCTCCAATAAGACATTGCTACGTAGGTTGTATATCATAGCAAGTATTGTTAGGCCTCTTGGGAAAAAAATAACCCATTGGCCTCTTTTATTAACTTAATGCAGTAGGGTTCTGTCTGTTCCCTTTCGTTATAAAGCTCAGCAGGATGAGTTGAGTATTGCTTGTTATTCCTTCAACGCTAACCCAGGCTTTCCTAGTGAATCCCCATTAGTCTCCCCACCAGTCTACTTAACCCCAAAGATTAACAGTAATCTCTTAAGTATCTCTCTTCTGTCTTGTGCTGTTTCATCCTCATCTTTTAAATGACACCACAACAGCAACATCCGGTGCAGTGAACCCCCTCTTCGTTTCTGAATGCCTCTGTTTGCATTTGTAATCTATGTAATATTTTAAAAAAGTGCTTCTTCCTTCTAAAATATAAGAACTTTATTGAGACATTATTCATCTACCATCCAGGACAGCTTACCAATGGGTATTGTGCCAGCCATTCAAGACTGCTCCATAGACACCTTCACGACTGTTGTCCACTCTAGTTTCAGAAATTTAGGGTTGCTGCAGACCATCAGTTCATATGGTATAAATCCTCAGACCAGAAGCACCTGTGGCACCTGTGACCTTGTTGGGGATGTAAGCTACCTTGTCCTAGGAGTACCGCTCTCCTGGTTAACAAAGCCCACCATTGTGGATGCTTGATTAAATATTTTTATTTCAGCACTTTAGGAAATAGAAAAGAACATGTCCATCTGTCTCCAATACTTTTTTTTTTTTTTTTTTTTTGCTCAGGCACCCTGAGTTTTCAAGGAGATCGCCTGTCATGTCCCAACAAATAACTTTTCCCCATACAGTATAGTAATATGAAACCTCTAATTACTGGGGAGGAGTAGAGGGCCAGCACACCACAGCTTGGTTGAGCCAGGTAGTGAAGTCAGCTCCGACTGGCCAGTGGAGATTCTGTTCTGTCCTGATTCTGTGTTTGAGCATCCACAAAACACTCCACAGATTCCCCCCACCCCCACCCTGCAGTGTTCTTGTCCTGTCCCTGGATCTGGAGCTGCAACTAACTCTGGGCACTGAGATGGTTCAGACTCTCCCCGTGGTGGAAATCTTAGAGACGAAGCAATTATTCTTCATTTATTTTCCTTCGACCCCGTCTACACTTATCTACTGATCTGAAAATACCAACTCCTTTGGTCAAGTGCACTCCCAGATGACAAGCCAGGAAAAATGTAATAGATACTAGACTGGGGGGTTGTCACCCTTACTGGCATAATATTGATTTTTCTCTACTTCAGGGTTAAGAGGGATCAATTTTTAGAAACAATATTTAGTTTCTATCTCCTGCAGAGCTGTTAGGAGGATGTTTTAGTGTTAACACAAAGAATAGAAATGGTGGGGGTCAAGGAGCACTGGCTACATTGCTTCAAGAATGGGTGAAGGGTGTCTATGCGTCAAAACCAAAAGTGGCATAAATACAAGCTTAGAGTTCAAACTCTTTTGACACAGGTCAGGTTGCTTCTGGGTGTATATTACTCAGTACTAAAGTTGATAATAATGTCAAAGATACAATGGTGATACTTCATGTGCTTGCATAGAGAAGAAAGGGTAGGTGCATTTGGAGTAAAAGATGGAATGATTCAAGATAGAGGGCTCAGAGAATGCCATTCAGTCAGGGGTAGACCCACCTAGTTATCTCAGGGTGTGTGTGTGTGTGTGTGTGTGTGTGTGTGTGTGTGTGTACTTGAATGGCAGAGAGAGGGGGAGGGGAAGGGGAAGATGGAGAGGGAGAGTATGTGTGACACACACAGAAAGAGGCAGAGGTACAGAGAGGCAGAGACAGTAGAGACAAAGAAGGAAAGAAAGACACAAAGACAGACAGAGACAGAGATGGTAGAGACAGGCAAACAAAGAGAGACAAGAGAGACAGAGATAGAGGTGGACAGAGATGACAGAGGGACAGAGAGACCACAATGCCACTAGGAACAATCCCAGGATGAGCAGGGGCTTCTTTAAGAGGCAGGAAATACGCAGCCTGGATTAAGACACTCTTGGGAGCGGCTCACTTCACAGGGTATTTTGACCTGGAAAAGTGGGAGAGAAAGCAGCCTGCTTTCACACTCAGGCTCACATTTGGAGAGCAAGAGTCTGTCTTTACCTGACACCATGCTTATCGCTGCAACTCCCAGCATGCATAGTGCTAAGAAACTTGTGTTTGCAGGGGCAGGTAGGAGAGGGGGATGGTAAGTGGAAGGCTGGATGCTAGGATCTTCCCATAGGCTCCTTTCACTGTTCTTGTGTTTCTCTGGTCTCCTGCAAAGCTGCTGGAAGCTGTCTGCAGGTGTGCTGAGGCTGTTTCACAGAGGCAGGTCTTCCCTCCTCAGATAGTCACCCTACATGGTTGCTCTGTCAACGGCTAATAGCAAAGTGATGTTGGGAAAGGCAATGACGGCAATTGCTGTTTGACATTTCTTCTTCTTCTTCTTCTTCTTCTTCTTCTTCTTCTTCTTCTTCTTCTTCTTCTTCTTCTTCTTCTTCTTCTTCTTCTTCTTCTTCTTCTTCTTCTTCTTCTTCTTCTTCTTCTTTCTTCTCCTTCTCCCCCTCCTTTCCTTCTCCTTCTCCTTCTCCCTCCTCCTCCCTTCTCCTCCTCCTCCTCTTCTTTTTTCTTCTTTTTGCCCCTGCATGTAAAGTTCCAGGTTGGAACTGCTTCAGGGGAAACACAGAAGAGAGAGCACTGGGGTTCTGAGGAAGGGGGGCTGCTCTGTAACCTGCCCCAGGTCCTCCTACAAGACAACACTGCTTAAGCCATGGGGGTCTCTGGCAACGACTTACAGCCTTCTTTAGACTTTATCCAATTCTGCAGCAGGGTATACATTTTCCTAGGCTCTGAGATTCAGAGCTATAAATCTAGTTATAGCTGCCTATATGTGCTTGGATGTGAGGCCATGCATTGTAGCATGTGAAGCCTATGAGTTGCTACACCCTTAATAAAGAAATATCAACCCTTCCCCCCCACCCCCCACTAACCAATAGTTCCCTAGTATGGAATGGGCCTGGGATATCATTTTCCCCATCCATGCCAGAATTTTAGCTGTATTGGTCTTATATAGTGCTTGTACAGGTTAACCACAGTTTCTGTGAGCTCATGATCACAATGGCCATGTTATGCCAACAGATCACACCATTTCTCCCTATCTTCTGGTTAGAACACTTTTTTTCTCCCTCCTATTCCACAATGTTCCCTGAGTCTTCATGTGCCTGGACATGTCTTAATAAAGCTGTCCCGTTTAAGGCTGAACTCTGAGTTTCTTAATTCTCAGCACTGTGACCAGTTGTGCATCTCTCCACTGACGGCTATCCACAGAACGAAGCTTCTTTAACTAAAGTTGATGGCTGCCCCAGTGTATGGGAAGACACACAAATGTTTATGACAGCATGGCCATTTAGCAGAAAATAATAGCTGGTTCTACTCTAGGGCCTATGACATACATAATCATGGACTTTGACCAGGATTACAGTACCAGACATGAAACTTCCTTCCATAGAGCAGGCTTCAATTTGAATCAGAAAGCAGTTAGTTGCTCTGGAACTGTTATGTTCCTGTTTTACTCCTGGGCAGATCTTGCCTGGCAGGTGAGTATACAGCATGCGGGGGCTAGTACTAAGTGAGACTATTCATGTCTTCCTCCCACAGCAGCCAGCACAGCTCTTTCTGGTACTCTGAAAGCTTGTCATCAGGGATGGTGGGAGACATTCGACTCTTGTGATTCTCAGTGTCCTTGTCTGTAAACTGTGTGCGACACTGAATGAGGCCTGTGCTGCTGAACTGTTGTTTTTATGAACTAAGGTCTTCTACAGAGTGTCTTCAACAACTTGTAGTTAATTGTGGGAAATGAGTTTGCTGATCTGTGTGGAAATCTCACATTTCCTATGAGGTGTGTGAGGGAGAGGATATGGGATCCTGGATGAATATAAAGGATTTAAGGCTTAGAAACCGATGATTTCATGTTAATAGTCTTGATTTCAACTATCTCATTTGGAAGCCTTGTTACTAGTCCAAGTCATAGACCTGGTAGAATCTTCATTGATATATACTATTTTATGTCAGTTTCTGAATTTTGTATATATTACTATATATATATAGTCTACTATTTTTATTTTTTATTAGATATTTGTGTAACTTACATTTCAAATGTTATTCCCTTTCCTTGTTTCCCCTCCGAAAACCTCCTATTCCATCTCCCCTCCCCTTTCTGACCAACCCCCTCCCACTTTCCTGACCTGGCATTCCCCTACACTGGGGCATTGAGCCTTCACAGGACCTATTGCCTCTCCTCTCATTGATGTCTGAAAGGGCCATCCTCTGCTATGTATGTAGCTGGAGCCATGGCTTCTTCCATTTGTACTCTTGGTTGGTGATTTAGTCCCTGGGAGCTCTGGGGGGTACTGGATGGTACATATTATTGTTCCTCCTATGGGGGCTCCATTGCTGGTGGTATTGCAAGCTGGTAAAATCATTAAACAATTTTACTCTGGAAATCACTTTGGTGATTCCTTGGAAAACTGGACATGGTACTACCTGAGAACCGAGCTACACCACTCCTGGGCATATACCCAAAAGGTGCTCCAACATGTAATAAGGACACATGCTCTACTATGTTCTTAGCAGCCTTCTTTATAATAGCCAGAAGCTGGATACAATACACATGTCCCTTGACAGAGGAATGGATACAGAAAATGTGGTACATTTACACAATGGAGTACTACTCAGCTATTAAAGCCAATGACTATGAAATTCTTAGGCAAATGGATGGAACTAGAAAATATCACCCTGAGTGAGGTAACCCAGTCACAAAAGAACACACATGGTATGGTATTAGCCTAAAAGCTCAGAATATCAAGATACAATGCACAAATCATATGAAGCTCAAGAAGAAGGAAGACCAAAGTGTGGATACTTTGGTCCTTCTTAGAAGGGGAATCAAAATACCCATGGCTTACAGCCAACCAATGGACTGAGCATAGAGTCCCCAATGGAGGAGCTAGAGAAAGGACCCAAGGGCCTGAAGAGGTTTATAGTCTACTATTTTACATCAGTTTCTGAATTTTGTTTCTGGGTTCTTTGCTTCTTTTTCCTCAACTCAAGTCATTGATGGCTGTTGCTAATATATTTATGTAACTCAAGTAGAGAGGTTCATATGGCTAAATTTAGTTTTAAAAACATCGTGCCTGTAAATAGTTTTCTCATGCAGTATCTCATAATAACTGAAGCTGACTGAGTGCGCATGTGTGTTGGCAACATCCATTATAAATGACTTCAGGAATATATTTATAGGTTAATCGGAAGTTAGTTTTCATCTGTATTTTTCAGCCAGTTTGTTTTTATCTCTGATTTTACGGGAAGTATTTCACATGGAATGATTAGTAGGTGAGGTGAAATTTTAAAAGTACTAACTCTAATAGTCAATCTTGTAGTTTACAAGTTAAATTTTCACTACAGGCTTACATAAAGACTCCCAGGTTCTTATTTTTTTTCCAGAGCAGGAAGATGAAGCATCCGACAATGTCCTTCTGTTTTTGTCTGCAGATGGTCATCAGACACTTCTTATACTTTGATGGTTCTTTCTCCTCTCACAGCCCTTTTGCTTGGATTTCATGATTCCCTGTTTCTGGATTCTGTCTTTCCCCTCCATATATGAAGACAAACGCCAACTGCCCTACGGCATGAGTGAAGAAGTTGATTGATTGGAATGTTAAGCATATTTTCCCTTAAGAATTTGAAGGTTTAGTGTACTGTGAAAGCAGAGACCATTTTTGGAACTTAGAGCTTTGGAATTCTTTCTTACCACATTCCAAAAATGTACAGTGTGTGTGTGTGTGTGTGTGTGTGTGTGCTTGCAGGGGTGACTCCTTGGCTAGAGGAACCACTCAATCTCCTTGTATTGTTTTCCAATTGATTTATGAGCTACTGTAACAAGATTGCAAGAAACTGGAGGCCAACAAATCTTTTAGATCTTTATATGCTTCAAAATGTTTAGCATAGTTTAGAGAACTTGTCAGTACTCAGTGGATTTTTGCTAATTGAAATTGACAGGTACTTCCTGCTTTTCACTGCCTACCTAACTGTGGGTTGCATGAAGCTGTCTCTCAAGAATTTGCTCATTATGCCTGCTGTATGGAGAGTGGAGAAATGTTCACAAGAAGGAGGGACAGTGGGATACAAATGTCCACACTGAGATAAGTGCATCATGCCTTTCTGAGACCTAAATGACCCTAAATTACTTTCAACAATGCAAAATTATTACCTCTTTTTTTCACAGAATGAATTGGGAATTTCTTAAAAAATAATGTCTCAGAGAAGTTAATCTCAAAACAAGAAGACTTCTTAAGACAGAGCCCCTAGGTGTTGCATGGTATAGCATGGTGCTGGTCAGGAATTGTTTCAGAAGTGGAGATTCTTCTAACCAGAGCTGGGATTGGGGCTGAGTAGAACTGGCTGTCACTCTCAGATGTACCCCAGAAATATTTGACACCAGAGTTATTAGATACTGGCTGCAGACCTCCCACTGTTAGTTCTAATGCTCAGTGGTGATGGTAGCTTAGTGGTTGAGGGGAAAGGTCACACAGGAAACGTTGGTAAGGAAACACACCTTTGAGTATGCTGTGGTGTTACTTACTGGGCAAGCATTGTTTATATGAGGGAGGAGGCCATAAAGAAATTACAGTTCTTTTTCTAAAATTAAAAAACAATATAGATGCATACATACACATATATGTATGTCATATTTTTACTATATATTTCACTATATATTTTAATATATACATATATGTACACACACACACACACACACACATATATATGTGTATAATTGTGAACTTGCACCAGTTAACACACTAGTGCACATGCAGATGCCTGTGGAGAATAGAGCACTAGGTCTCCTGAAACTGGAGTTCTATGAGTTTGTGGCATGCCTGACATGGGCGTTAGAAACCAAACTGAATTTGGGTTTTCTGGAAGAGCAAATAAATGCTCTTAACTGTTGAGCCATCTCTCTAGGCCTTGTACTTTGGGTTCAAATAATTTGTTCATTTATGGTTCTTTGGTTACTCTAAGGAAGTCTGAGGTAAGTCTGGTTTCCTGGGGTTTGCTTTTGGGGTAGTTGTCAGAGTGGACAAGAGACAGATCAATGAGCAGTTTGGTCCCATTCAACTTGCTAGAAGCTGGTGATGTCATCAATATGACTCTTAATGTTTATGGCTGAACTTGGTGGACTAGTTTTTCCAACTATATTCACCATCACCTTTCAGGAACTTCTGTGTGGAATATAAAAATGTGACATGTTTATAGCTAAAGCTATAGCTGGCAATGCCGTTTCAGAACTAGGAAGTCTTATTTAAGTTGTGGAAGTCACAGAGTGGTGGTCTTAAATCAACTTAATTTATGGGTGTGGTATTCCTTTGGTAAGATGCTTCGAGGCCCATAAGGTAAAAACAAGTATTCATAATTTACTCGCTAAGCCATAACGAATGCATTCATAATAATCATTTAAAGAACTCATATGCCAACACAGCAATAACTCTGCGACTTCCTAAAAGAGGATTATATTATACATTTTGTTGGAATCTGTAAAATTTATTGGTTCACCTCTGTGGTGCAATTTAAAATTTACTAAAATTTTCTTCTTTAGTTTGAATACTGGCTTTCCATATATGTAAAAAAGCAAAAACTATGTACTGATTATAAGTCCCAAATTTTATTTGTAAAATAAAATTAATTAAATTATAATAATTATAATAATATAATTATTAACTAAATATGGTACATTTCAAATAATCCAACTTCCAAAATTTTCCTTCACGTCTTTTTCTAAATATTAAGTTGTTTAATGTAAAATGTTAACGTTAAATTCTTTTAAAGCATTTTATTTTATTTTTTTTAGAAAATCTATATCTAAATGATCATGTTTTATTATTTTTTACTTTTTTTTATTAATTTCGTTTTTTTATTCGATATATTTTTTAATTTACATTTCAAATGATTTCCCCTTTTCTAGCTCCCCACTCCCCAAAAGTCCCATAAGCCCCCTTCTCTCCCCCTATCCTCCCACCCACCCCTTCCCACTGCCCCGTTCTGGTTTTGCCCTATACTACTTCACTGAGTCTTTCCAGTACAAGGGGCAACTCCTCCATTCTTCTTGTACCTCATTTGATGTGTGGATTATGTTTTGGGTATTCCAGTTTTCTAGGTTAATATCCACTTATTAGTGAGTGCATATCATGATTCATCTTTTGAGTCTGGGTTACCTCACTTAGTATGATGTTCTCTAGCTCCATCCATTTGCCTAAGAATTTCATGAATTCATTGTTTCTAATGGCTGAATAGTACTCCATTGTATAGATATACCACATTTTTTGCATCCACTCTTCTGTTGAGGGATACCTGGGTTCTTTCCAGCTTCTGGCAATTATAAATAGGGCTGCTATGAACATAGTAGAGCATGCATCCTTATTACATGGTGGGGAATCCTCTGGGTATATGCCCAGGAGTGGTATAGCAGGATCTTCTGGAAGTGAGGTGCCCAGTTTTCGGAGGAACTGCCAGACTGATTTCCAGAGTGGTTGTACCAATTTGCAACCCCACCAGCAGTGGAGGAGTGTTCCTCTTTCTCCACATCCTCGCCAACACCTGCTGTCTCCTGAATTTTTAATCTTAGCCATTCTGACTGGTGTAAGGTGAAATCTCAGGGTTGTTTTGATTTGCATTTCCCTAATGACTAATGACATTGAGCATTTTTTAAGATGCTTCTCCACCATCTGAAGTTGTTCAGGTGAGAATTCTTTGTTTAACTCTGTACCCCATTTTTTAATAGGGTTGTTTGGTTTTCTGGAGTCTAACTTCTTGAGTTCTTTATATATATTGGATATTAGCCCTCTATCTGATGTAGGATTGGTGAAGATCTTTTCCCAATTTGTTGGTTGCCGATTTGTCCTTTTGATGGTGTCCTTTGCCTTACAGAAACTTTGCAATTTTATGAGGTCCCATTTGTCAATTCTTGATCTCAGAGCATATGCTATTGGTGTTCTGTTCAGAAACTTTCTCCCTGTACCGATGTCCTCAAGGGTCTTCCCCAGTTTCTTTTCTATTAGCTTCAGAGTGTCTGGCTTTATGTGGAGGTCCTTGATCCAATTGGATTTGAGCTTAGTACAAGGAGACAAGGATGGATCAATTCGCATTCTTCTGCATGCTGACCTCCAGTTGAACCAGCACCATTTGTTGAAAAGGCTATCTTTTTCCCATTGGATGTTTTCAGCCCCTTTGTCGAGGATCAAGTGGCCATAGGTGTGTGGGTTCATTTCTGGATCTTCAATCCTGTTCCATTGATCTGCCTGCCTGTCACTGTACCAATACCATGCAGTTTTTAACACTATTGCTCTGTAGTATTGCTTGAAGTCAGGGATACTGATTCCCCTGGAATTTCTTTTGTTGCTGAGAATAGTTTTACCTATCCTGGGTTTTTTGTTATTCCAGATGAATTTGAGAATTGTTCTTTCTAACTCTGTGAAGAATTGAGTTGGGATTTTGATGGGTATTGCATTGAATTTGTATATTGCTTTTGGCAAAATGGCCATTTTAATTATATTGATCCTGCCGATCCATGAACATGGGAGGTTTTCCCATTTTTTGAGGTCTTCTTCCATTTCCTTCTTCAGAGTCTTGAAGTTCTTGTCATACAGATCTTTCACATGTTTGGTAAGAGTCACCCCAAGGTTGTTTATACTGTTTGTGGCTATTGTGAAGGGGGTCATTTCCCTAATTTCTTTCTCAGCCTGCTTATCCTTTGAGTATAGGAAGGCCACTGATTTGCTTGAGTTGATTTTATAACCTGCCACTTTGCTGAAGTTGTTTATCAGATGTAGGAGTTCTCTAGTGGAGGTTTTTGGGTCACTTAGGTAGACTATCATGTCATCTGCAAATAATGATAGTTTAACTTCTTCCTTTCCAATTTGTATCCCTTTGACCTCCTTATGTTGTCGAATTGCCCAAGCTAGTACCTCAAGTACAATATTGAAAAGATAAGGAGAAAGGGGCAGCCCTGTCTAGTCCCTGATTTTAGTGGGATTGCTTCAAGTTTCTCTCCATTTAGTTTGATGCTGGCTACCGGTTTGCTGTATATTGCTTTAACGATGTTTAGGTATGGGCCTTGAATTCCTGTGCTTTCCAAGACTTTAAGCATGAAAGGATGCTGAATTTTGTCAAATACTTTTTCAGCATCCAATGAAATGACCGTGTGGTTTTTTTCTTTGAATTTGTTTATGTAGTGGATTGAATTGATGGATTTCCGTATATTGAACCAACCCTGCTTCCCTGGGATAAAGCCTACTTGATCATGGCGGATGATCGTTTTGATGTGTTCTTGGATTTGGTTGGCAAGAATTTTATTGAGTATTTTTGCATCGATGTTTGTAAGGGAAATTGGTCTGAAGTTCTCTTTCTTTGTTGGATCTTTGTGTGGTTTTGGTATTAGCGTAATTGTTACTTCGTAGAAGGAATTGGGTAGTGTTCCTTCTGTTTCTATTTTGTGGAATAGTTTGAAGAGTATTGGTGTTAGGTCTTCTTTGAAGGTCTGATAGAATTCTGCACTGAAACCATCTGGTCCTGTGCTTTTTTTGGTTGTAAGACTTTCTATGTCTCCTTCTATTTCTTTAGGGGTTATGGGACTGTTTAGATGATCTATTTAGTCCTGATTTAATTTTGGTATTTGGTATTTGTCAAGGAAATTGTCCATTTCCTCCAGATTCTCCAGTTGTGTTGAGTATAGGTTCTTGTAGTAGGATCTGATGATTTTTTGGATTTCCTCAGTTTCTGTTGTTATATCCCCCTTTTCATTACTAATTTTGTTAATTTGGATACTTTCTCTGTGCCCTTTGGTCAGTCTGGCTAAGGGTTTATCTATCTTGTTGATTTTCTCAAAGAACCAACTCCTGGATTCGTTGATTCTTTGTATGGTTCTCTTTGTTTCCAATTGATTGATTTCAGCCCTGAGTTTGATGATTTCCTGTCTTCTACTCCTCCTGGGTGAATTGGCTTCTTTTTGTTCCAGGACTTTCAGGTGTGTTGTTAAGCTGCTAGTGTATGCTCTCTCCATTTTCTTTTTGGAGGCACTCAGGGCTATGAGTTTTCCTCTTAGCACTGCTTTCATTGTGTCCCAAAGATTTGGGTATGTTGTACCTTCCTTTTCATTAAATTCTAAAAAGTCTCTGATTTCTTTCTCTATTTCTTCTTTGGCCAAGGTGTCATTGAGTAGAGTATTATTCAGCCTCCATGTGTATGTGGGCTTTCTGTTTTTTTTTTGTTTTTTTTGTTTTGTTTTTTGCTATTGAAAACCACTCTTATACCATAGTGATCTGATAGGAGGCATGGGATTAGTTCAATTGTCTTATATTTGTTGAGGGCTGCCTTGTGACCAATTATATGGTCGATTTTGGGGAAGGTACCATGAGGTGCTGAGAAAAAGGTATATTCTTTTGCTTTAGGGTGAAATGTTCTATAAATATCTGTCAAATCCAATTGGTCCAAAGCTTCAATTAGTTTTACTGTGTCCCTGTTTAGTTTCTGTTTTCCCGATCGGTCCATTGAGGAGAGTGGAGTGTTGAAGTCCCCCACAATTATTGTGTTAGGTGCAATGTGTGCTTTGAGCTTTAGTAAAAATATGGAACCTTCACGAATTTGCGTGTCATCCTTGCGCAGGGGCCATGCTAATCTTCTCTGTATTGTTCCAATTTTAGTATATGTGCTGCCGAAGCGAGCACTTTTAAAGCACTTTAAATATTTTTATTATCATATCTATTTTGCATTAATTTTTATTTCTGAAAATATTTGGGCACCAGATTCCATCAATCAGACCATGATGATTTTATATAAGACTTTATCACACAGAAACAATGAACAAATTCATAAAATACAAAAATAAGGAATATTTATTTATTCAGAGAAAGGCAACACTCATGTGGAAGTCAGAAGACAACTTGTGAGAGTTGGTTTTCTCCTTCGACTGTGTGAATTCCTGGGATGGAACTCAGGTTTTCCAGCTTGGTGACAGATAGCTTCACTCACTGAGCCATCTTATTGGTCCCTTGTTCATACACGTTAAGTGACAATCCACACAATTATATACAAATAGGCCCCATTCATAAAGTTTAACTATATTAAAACACCTAGTGTCAAAAAATTCACAATTCTGCAAGAACTATATAGATAAGTTACAATCCAGTTGTAAGCACATGATTGTAAAGAACGTCACAGTTGTGAAGCAAGCAGGTCTGTGGAAAGCTTAGGATCTCAGGGCTCTGCTTAGCTTCAGCTACACAGTCCATTGCTAGTAATGTGCCTAGAAACCTGGGCTCCATCTTCTTGGAGTTGCACATCCACCCTGCTCTGAACAACACAATGCATTCCTTCTCTCATATCCATCCTTTAGTAACTTTCCTTTTGTGGTTACTTCATTCAGGTGTGTCTGGGAACATATCTGGAACCTAGTGGCAGAGGGCAGATCCAGATGCACCCTGAACTGGTTTTTGGTTCATGGGCAGCAAGTAGGACAAACTATACGCTCTCAGTGAACTTTTAGGGGGAAATTCCATGTTTGCCATCTATGCCTATGTATGATTGAGTGTGCATAGGATTAAAACCAGATACATCATGGGAAAGAGTGTGTACAATAAACAAAGGCTAATGCAAACCAGTCTGTCAATCAAAACAGAAAGCTACTCATACCTTGCCCATTATGATGCATAAAAGAAAGCCCCGAAGAGTAACCCGGTGTTCTTGGGTACTCTGGCTCCAGTGGCCCATTGGTCCCTTGTAGTATATCCTGTGTTGTCTCTTTAAGTAAAACTTCTTGGTGCCTTGCTGTTTCTTGTGCCTTTTCAGCTTCTTCAATGAGAAGTCAAGAACCTGGTGATATCTGATTCAGACAGCAACCCTTGTAACAAGGATGCCTAAATATCTGGAATGAGAAAAGAGTTACATTAAGTGTTCTTAATGTGCAAACACATATAAACATAATAAATGCAAATAACAAATAGTCATAATAATAATAAGCAAGAAGGGCAGAGAAAACCTTGAGAAATAGATGCTATTTCTAGCACAGATTTGGGTTATCATTTGTATTTATTTTTATTAAAAATATATACAGCTTTCTCTGTGTAACAGGTATATCAAATTTGGATATATTGGCCACTGAAAGCCTCAGATACTCCTACTCCCTGCATGCCATGGTTGGTTTTGTTCTCAAATTCTTCTTGGTTTTAGAGGCTGCATGGGGAGTTTTCCTTTACCCTTTGACTTTATCCCTGCATTTCTAACATAACCTGTAGTCAGCCTTCTAGGGCTCTTAAGTCAGCCTCTGAACTGTTGGGCATGGGCTGCTTTGGGAGCCGAATCAGGCTTTCCAAGTTACCATGTGACTTGACCTGATTCTTTAACTTTACTTGATTCAGGTTGAAGTCTGAATCGAATTTTCCATTTGGAGTAAAACATTCTTTCAATATGTTTTTGAGAATGATTGGGGAATTAAAACAAACCAGACTCATCGTGAGGCGATGCACTGCTATGGAACTGGATGTCTTGGCTAGAGCTTGCTTGATTTGAAGGAACACTCATCCAGTGTTACAGGCATCTCACATCAGTGGGCATTTTATTAATTTTTTCATGGAAAAGAAAGACCTCTGGGAACACTCACAAAAATAATCAGGCTCAAACATGACTGATTAAAAGGAATTTCTAAGAGTAACACAGCCCAGTGCCAGATTAAAGAGAAAAGGCACTGAAGAGGCAGGTAAGACAACCGTGGAGGCCTTCCTCAGAGATAGATGAGTCCTGAGTGAAAAACCCTCAAAGAAAACAAGCTAAAAATTAAGGGGAATAAGAAACAGACATACTGAGTGAAGTTCCCATAGTCTTGTGTTTATGGTCAGGAACAAGCTATTTGTGGGACCGTGGGGATCCTGGAATCCACAGGGGGCAAGAAAATAGACCGAAGGTAAACCAGGCAGGGAGGGGACTCCTCAGAGACTGAAAGCTGAGGTTTGAATTAGGTGCACCTGACAGTGGCAGGAGAAGATAAAACCTGGGGTTGGCATGGAGGTGAAGCAGTGAGGAAGGTTTGCAATGTGCTCTGAAGTGTGGGTGAGGCTGAGGGAGCACACACAGGAGGTGTGGTGTGCAGACCCCGGAAGTGGACAGTAAGGGGTGTACACTGATCTGCCTGAACATCGACTGTGTTCTCTGCTGTGTATGTGACCTTCTCAATGAACACTGAGATAAGTGAGTCATGACCCCTGTCCTTAAGTCACCATGGCCAAGCATCATATGACACCCAGGATGGCTTTGCATCTAGTCACAAGAGTGCGCTGGAGGCAGTTCACAAGAACAGTGAAAATATTTCCCTAGCATCTCCTTCTAGCTTTGTGCTCAGCGACATTAAGTTGGGGGATCACAGCCGGCATTGTGTAACTACTTTCCCTACAGTAACTGAATCAAGGATGTCCTTCCCTGACTCTCTTCTCCTCCATGATTGTTAATATCGAGTGTAGATTTCGCCAGACTTAAAATCACTTAATAGGCAAAACTGCTATGCTTATGAAAGAGGACTAAGATTGGTTTAACTGAGGAAGGAAAACCCTTGTAAATGTAGATGACTCCATTCTGTGGTCTGAAGTCTTAGACTAGATAAAAAAAAAAAGAGAGAGAGAGAGAGAGAAAGCTGATTCAGCATGCACACCTCTCTGCTTCCAGACTTTGCACGTGACATGTAGTGGGCTGATGCTCTTGCCGCATGTCCTCCTTGTCTGAGAGCAACAGTCAAATCCCCTTCCTCAAGTTGCTTTTTTCAGGTATTATGTTATAGCAATGAGCAAAATAACTAATACATCACTCTACCAGAACTCTGGCAGTATTTTGGCAATTTCATCTCTCTGTTAATCTCAACAACAATTAAGTGAGTAGTTCACAAGCATCATTCTTGAACTGAATACTTGTCAATACATTTTCAAAAGAGATTTTTCTCCTTTTGTCCTAACTTATCATTTAGGTGATTTGAAGTTCTTCCTTTTATTTTTCAATGTTTTATGTGGGTGTGTTTGTGTGTGTCTCTCTGTGTGTGTATCTGTGTATGAGTATTCTTGTATGTGTGTGTTTATTTATGTGTAAGTATTCCTGTGTGCATGGTATATATCTGTGTATGAGTGTTCCTGTGTGTGTGCACATGTGTTTGAGTATTCCTGTGTGTGTGAAACTGTGCATGAGTGTTCTTATGTATGTGTGAACATCTATGTATCAGTATACCTATATGTGGAGGGCCATCTTTGTATGTTTCATTGTGTGCATGTATATGTGGTGAATGTGAAGGCCTTGCTTTCTATCTTATATATAGGGTGAGTGCTCCTCAGTATATAAGAGTGAGTGCTCCTCAGTATATAAGAGTGAGTGCTCCTCAGTATATAAGAGTGAGTGCTACTCAGTATATAAGAATGAGTGCTCCTCAGAATACAAGAGTGAGTGCTCCTCAGTATACAAGAGTGAGTGCTTAGTATACAAGAGTGCTCCTCAGTATACAAGAGTGAGTGCTCCTCAGTATACAAGAGTGAGCGCTCCTCAGTATATAAGAGTGAGTGCTCCTCTGTATATAAAAATCTCCAGCTGAACTTGAAGCTCTTGTTTCAGCTGCTTGGGTTGGCTGGCTTGCTCTGGGAATTCTTTAATTACAATTGTTTTACTTTTTATTTTTAGATTTCAAATGAATACTATAGTTATAATATTTTTACCTCTTCTTTCCTTCCCCAACTCCTCTTTGTGTCCCTGTGTCCTATCAATCTCTCTCAAAAATCCATATATTGTTGAGGATGAGTTTAGAGCTGATGGCTTGGATCAAGTAACCTGTAAGCCCGGGACCTTATCCATGGCAGAAATCGACTCTCCTATTCTCCGTGACCATTAACTTCCTTTAGCTCCTCATGTAAGGGTGAGAACCTGTCAGGCTTCCCCTTCTACACTGGCGTGTCCACTGGTGTGATCATTATGCAGGTCGTGCTCAGGAAAACATGTTGATGAGGTTTCATGGGTACACCTCCCCTGTCATGCCTAGAAGACACTATCTGTCAGCAGGAGTCTTGGTCCTCTTGTTCCTTCTATCATTTTCGCCCATCCACCACAGTCTTCTCTGAGTCTGAGCCCCAACGGATATACCTACTTTGTTCTGGAAATTTCTTTTCTCTGCCTCCCAAACATTCTGATTTCAGGCAGGCTGTCCAGCCCACCTGGCCTTCTATGGCTTCTGGCAACCAAATTCTGCTCCTCAGGTTTGTGTGCCTGCCCCAACTCATCCTCACATTTAACTATTGCTGTCAGTCAGTGTGCTTGTTTGCTTCCACTTTTGCAAAGAGTAAAAATACAATGCCAGCTCAAGTTTACCAGTTTGCTCCCTGTCTTTGGGTAGCTGGCTAATCACATTGTATGTGACTGTACAAGGGAATGTCATTTTTTCTGTGTTTTTTTTTTAATTGTCAGTGTAGCTCCTGATAGTGACATGGCTTTAAAAATCTGAGAAATTGTGACCTAATCCTTTGATTTTTATAGTGATGCATGGTGGAAACTTGGATTTGTCATTACATAAGGGATAAAGTCTTCCACTACCCTTTGCATGAAAAAAATGGGAGCACTGAGAGTTTTTCTTCACAAATCTAAGCGACTTGGGCCTAAGCTTCATTTACTGAGGTTGACAGCCAGTTATTTTGAATCTGTTATTTTAAATACCCAAATTCACCAGTGTTGAAATTAGAGTGGAACTCATCACAGGGCTCTGTTAATGTCAAATACCTCTGAAACATACAGACTGGAGTCAAATAAGAGTCCTTTGATGGCTGATAAAATATAGTCACATGAAAATTAGGTGTCTAGTTTTGAGCGCAGATGAAGTACAATGATGTCTCATCTAGATTGACTTAGCTGTTATTGCCATAGCAGGGATAATAAAACCCTTGCTCCCCCAGCAGGAGCAAAAAGAAAGAAGTTAATATTTCTAGGGAGGGTTAGAGTCGTAAAATTGGGATGAAATCTCTTATGATAAGCTTTTAAGCCTTAAAGCCCACTTCTGAGAGGGGAGAGGTTGATCTAGTAGAACTAAGGATCATATAAAAACCGGGGTGATGATACTTCCTTAGTTAATTTTGCCATTTGTATTGTGGCTTTTTAAATCAGGGTTAGCCATAGCTTAAAGCTTTCAGAATGTAGTCAATGGACTTTCTGCAGTGAGCTCATTTCATTTGGGGCAATACTTCTGTCTCCAGGTGCCATCCAGAATTTAGAAAATGAACTCTTTTTGAGACATAAAATTGGAAAAGATTTCAAGAGATTAGAAAATGATTGGTTTAACGAACTGATAGCAGGTCTGGCTGCAGGCTTTGAAAGTTCTGAATTTTATTTTAATTAATGGAAAAATTAACATACACATAATGTTGAGGAGTAGAATAGATAAGCAGAAGAGACAATCTGAGTCATCATATGTTTAAGCCAGTTCAAAATTGTCAAGTATGTCCCACATCCATACATCCAAAAGGCACTATAGCATCAATGTCTTATTTTTTATAGTTTTTTTAGTTACTTTTATTTTTCTATACTTAAATTAATCTTTGTATTATGTATATGACTATTTTGCCTGCATGTATGTCTGTGGACTTTGTGCATGTAGGGCCTGCAGAAGCCAGAAAATGGTGGCAGATCCCCTGGGATTAGAGTTGTAGAAAGTTATGAGATACCACATGTATGCAGGGAACTGAACTCAGGTCCTCGGCAAGAGCAGCAAGAGCTCTTAATCACTGAGCTATTTCCCTGGCTCCAGTTTAAATTCATTCTTAATGGCACATAACCATTGAAATTATACTGATCAATGGACTCTTATTATACATGTATATATTGTGTAATGTTTAAATCGGGGTGAATATGTTTTCTCAAACATTTATCCTTTCTTTATGGTGGAAACCCCTAAAACCTTTTCTTTTAGCTTTTCCGTCCTTTCTCCAATGCATAATTTTAACATCTTAGAGAGTCAGGTGGGTATAGATGTATCAGTTTATTCTTAAACTTTTTCCTCTGCTGGGCTGGGTGTCTCTGTTTTAGTGATGATTCCATGCTGTTTTAGTTACTAGAGTTTTGCAGTTAACTTTGAAAACAGGAGGTACAAAGGTCCTTGCTCTTTGTTCTTGTTTGCTCAAGATTGCCTGTGTGTGTGTGTGTGTTTATGTCTAAGGAGTATATTCTAGTCCTGTAAGGAATACCATCAATATTTTGGTAGGAATTAACTGAATCTGTAGTTCATTTTAGATTGTGGACAGTTGAGAAATACTGATTTTTGTGCTCAACAAATGCATCAGAATACCTGAGGACCTGATTCAGATTCCCAGAACCATGTTAGAGATGAAATACTCAAATGAAGGAATAGAAAATTGTCACCCATTGTTCTTGCAGAGGACCCATGTCAGGTGACTTGTAGCCCACTGTTGTTCTCTAACCTCTGCAGACACCTGCACTCACATGAGCACACACACACACACACACACACACACACACACACTCACTCACACATACACACTCACTCACACATACACACACACACAGAATTTATTAAGGAAAAAATTAAAGATTAAAATAGTGCTTAGTGCTGAAATGTAAGTCTGTTTTTCTTCCTATATCACCAGTACATGCTTATATATACATAAACCAGTACCCTCTGGTGTGTGTGTGTGTGTGTGTGTGTGTGTGTGTGTGTGTATGTGTGTGTGTGTGTGTGTGTGTGTGAGAGAGAGAGGGGGGGGGGGAGGGAGGGGATGGGGTGGGGGAGAGTTTCTGTATTTTTAGTTACCTTTGATTCTAGTGTAAAAAAAATGAACTGAAGTGCTTCATATTTGTAAAAACAAAGACTCATCACTTAATCTGAGACTAGCAAGAGACTCCAGCACCAGTGAACAATGCCACAAGGAAAGGAACTATGCTTTATCTAGCATCTAACTCTGCCTGTGCATCTAAAGAATACAGTCTTCACCTCAGGGTCAACAACAAGATAAATTTACCCTTTAGTTGCTGACTAGGTGTTTCTGGGAGTCATACAAACATGGTATGCAGAAAAATAGAAGAATATGTTGGGAAAGAAAAGATCACATAAAGTCCCCAAAGAAGATTCTTGTCATTTTCTGTCTGATAGTGACTAAAATAAAAAGTAAGTTTTAGCTTTAATGTATAGGGTTTTATATTTAATGGACTTAAGAAAATAGAAGAATTGAGAGGAAAATCTGACAAATCACTGACTTTCTTTATTTCCTTTTTGTTTTAAAATAAAGTTATTTCCGTACAGTATATTCTGATTATGGTTTCCTCTCCCTCATCTCCCAGTTCCTCCCTACCTTCCCACCCTTCCAATTCCATGCCTTCTGTCTCTCTCTTAAGAAAAACAGTCAGATAAAAATACAAATTAATAAGAATAAAACAAATAACAGCACCAACTAACCCACTAAAAACCTAAAAAAAGGAGCATGAGAAATAAATATACATGCATAGACACATGTGGAGATATATGCACGAAGACACACACAGAGACATACAGAGAGACATGCAAACAAAACCAATAAAAACTGAAAATCAGAATCAGAAACCATAATATACAGGCAAAAGTCCAGTAAGGCAAAAAAAAAAAAATGCCCAAAGCAATATGAACCAAAAAGATCTCCAAAAAAATGCCTTTGAGTTCATTTTGTGTTGGCTAGGTACTGCTGGACATGGACATGGGGTCTGTAAGTATGACTCGCATACCCACTGAGACTCCATTGGAGAGATCGATGTTACCTTTGTGGATTCTTGTTAATTGGAGATGGCTTCTAGGTTGGGGAATGGGAACTTGGAAACACCGGCTTTGGATTTATCGTGCAAAAACTCATGTTAAACAAATGAAGGAAACGTATTTTATTGACAGTATGATACAAAAGCAAGTATTTCCAGTATAGTTATAAATAAAGAGGGGAGCCAAGTGGGGTGAACTATGCCTGTGATCCCCACACTAGGGAGGTTGAGGCAAGAGCATCATGAATTTAAGGTCAACATAGTGGGACCCTCCAGTAGACCAAGTGTATTTTGCATTGCCTTTCTGAAGTCATGGGCCACATGGCTCTGGGTAATAGACACTCATGCTGTCCCAGTTCTGGAGGACAGAAGTAGGCAGACCTGTTTTGTCTCAAGACTGTGTAGAAAGAGTTGCTACCTTGCCTCTTGCTGCTTCTTGAAGTTATGGGCTTTTATACATTCAGTTTCTTCCATTTGATGCTTCCGTGTCTAATTCCACTTTTTTTTTAAAAACAAGGATTCTCCTATATTATTTAGAGCTCACTTTGATAATGAGCATAAACCTTCTCATCCTTAATCACACTTGGGTCATACAAAAGCAATAGTTACTCCTTAAGATGGGTAAAGTTCTAGCCACATGTCTTGTATATTTAACACTGTGAGTTTAAGTAGGCTGTCATGATAAACCACCACAGACTGAAAGGGTTAAATACCAGCAATTTATTATGTGTAAATCTAGGGGATTGAGGGTTAAGAATATGTGTCAGCATGGTTAGATTTCTTCAGAACTTGTTCTTCAGGGCTTGTATGCAGAAATTCCTCACAGGGTGATTCCTTTCTGTGCCTGCCTGCATGCATGTGTGTGTGCATGAGTGTTGTATGTGTGTTGTATATATGAATTTGTGTGTGCATGCATGCATGTGTATATGGTGTATGTGCACCATATGTATATGTATGATATGTGTGTGCATATAAGTATGATGCATGTATGTATGTTGTGTGTGCACATGCATGTGTGTATGTTGTGTGTATATGTTTGTATGTGTGTACATTCTTAGTATCTCTTCTTGAATCCAAATTTTCTCTTATTATAAAATTATCAGTCAGATTAGATTAAGATCTACTTTAATAGACTCATTTTAACATAATCATTTCTTTCAAACAACTTTATCTTCAACCATATTTACATTTTGAGATACTGAGCAGAAATTTTGAAGGGCTTATACTTATCCCATTTAAAAATATTAATTCTTAATAGAAATAATGAAACATATTTTCAATGTATTTATGTTGTAATTATGAATGCATCCAACCTTTATACATTTAATGGATACTTTCATAAAATTGTTAAAATTAAAAAATAAAGTATATTAGGCATTCCTGACTTAGAGTTAACTAAAAAAAATTGGATTGCATGTAATAGTAGCTGAAATGAGCTAATATTAAATGTAATACTAGAATAATGCTAAAATCTCATGCTGATATTTACTTGCAAGTATTTGTTTTTAAAACTTCTCCTTTTAGATAGAAAGACTTAGAAAATAACAATAGAGAAAAATCCTTCCTATTACTTAAAATCAAGCATGCAATTTGAACGGAAGTGTAATTCACAGTGGACATTGCAGTTGCCCATCTTTAATGAGGCAATAGAGAATAGAGTCCAATATACATTCCAGCTTTCAATATTTTGCTGTATTGTGATGCCAAGAACTCTCTCTTAACAGAGAGATGATCAAAAGCCCTTCTTATATATATATATATATATATATATATATATATATATATATATATATATATACACACACACACACAAATAGGCTATCTTCTTGGCAACATTATCATTGATTACACACAAAGAAAACTACTGTTAAGGCATCCTTACATATATAAATATTGACCTTCTGTATCAGTTATGTTTCTGTACTTATTATATATGGATGCTCATGTGGTATCAGCATGTGTCAGGGAATCAAAGAACATGAGAACTACAGATATAGAAACACTGTATAGCTCAGTGGTAGAGCTCTTGCTTGGCATCACCTCAGCCCTGGCTTTGAGCCTCAGTGTCATGAAAGAAATAAAAAGAGCCACACCAAATCTCATAGAGCGTCCCTTTTATTCTCAGACAAAGCTAAAGTACACTTACATTTACTCCAATCTCCACTTGCTGTGCATTTCAGTTGAACAGATACATTTAGTTTCCCTATCATTTCTAGTTCATGTAATTCTACCAACTTACAGAATTACAGACACAGGACTGGGCTTCAAGTACTGTATAAATTAATTCATAATAAAGTATTTCATAATTCATGATCTCTACGTATAGTGTGTTGAATAGTGTCTTCTCCCTTGAAGTATCTTCTGAGGATCAAGTATACTTGTCTTGATGAGGTTTGATTGGGGGAGCTACTTTTTTCTGTAATTTGGGCATGCAATTTTATCTTGAAGTATGAGATGAAATCCAGTTTTTAACATGTACCTTATCTATTTAGTCTATTAATCTTTATTTCTTAATATATGTTTTTGAATGTGTGTGTGTGTGTGTGTGTGTGTGTGTGATATTTGAGACAATAGGGCAACTTACAGAAGTTGGTTTTCTCCCTTTCAAATAGGTCCCAGATACAAAAATAAAATCTTCATGCTTAGCAGTAAGTCCTTTTACCTGCTAAGTGGCTGTAATCTTTTGTCATAATTATATATAATATATGATATATAATTTTATACTATATTTTAATATATAATGAATATATATATAATTACATATAATTTTGTTATAACTTGTGACTAAACTGTTTTGGTAATAGTTTTATACCATTGATAAATACATAGAATAAAAAAGAGAGACCTTTTCCTCTTAGCCCACCTTTGGAAGCACTGTTCCTTAGCACTGTGGGGTGACAATTAGGCTTTATCTTCATGGGTCCTTATTTTAGACGTCTGCACAGATACACATACATACAGACATCTGTGCTATTAAAAAATAAAGCATAGCTTTATTGAATACTACATTCTCTCAATATCTCAGTTCTTCCCCGTATGTTTCTCAGTTGCATTTGGGTATTAAATTCAAGAATTTAATATTGAAGTTAAGATATTTAAAATGTTTTAGCTGGGCATGGTGGTATATTACTGTAACTATAGCACTCAGGGATTGGAAGAGTATAGTTGAGTTTGAGGCTAGCCTGAACTATACTGTTAGTCTCTATTTAAAAAACAGAAAGAAAAGAAACATGAACAGTTTTTCATCTGAGAATATTGTTCATATTATCAATTTTTCAATTGGAAGAGGCAGGACACACTGAATTCTAGATTTTAAGCACACATACACGTGCACACACACACACACCTATCTTGTTTGAAGGAAAACTGTAGAAAAAAGAAGTCAATGGGGGTGGGGTGAAAATAGAAGTATTGAGGTGAATATAAACAAAATATGTGTGAGAATATAGTAGTGTCAGAGATGCATCTATGCTAATTAAAATACACATGCTGATTCCATGTGAGAAATAATATATATTAAGTACAGAACTGTAACTGATACAGATTGTTTAATGTTTATATGTGTGATGTTTTAACATTAGTTTTCTTTGTAATCACTGATAATGTTACCAAGAAAAAAATTTCCATATATTGCATATATATATATTTGCATATATTGCATATATAATATATGCAAAGTAGATCATTTTCTGTTTTTATTTCTTGCTATCCAGTACTACTTTAAATTTTAACCCACATATCTAAGACAATGGACAGTCCCAGCTTTGTGCTTCTTTAAATTCTTTAATTTGTGGTCATAGTCTTTGTCTAGGTTTCTGTAAAAAAAAAAGTCCAAATTAGATTAAGAAAGTTTACTTTATTACAGATATATTTTTGGTTAGTGTTGCACTGTTAATCAAATTTACTAATGTGGAATTATTTAAGTACTTTTAAGTCTACACTGTTGTATTGACTGAAGCTTGTGGTTTTGTTTCTGGGCTGTGGTCTGTGGGCTAATGCAGAAATTTAGTCTGTGTTCCTTCCTCTCAAGATAGTAATAAAGGATGTGTCACGAAGAAACCAGCCAGTTAAAAATATCATAGGAAGTTGTGAAGATGTAGTTCCACTAATCTTCATCTTTGGCTTGCTATCGTCAGATGAAGTGGAAGGCAAAACCAAAGATATTTAACTTTCACTCTATGGGGAATGGTTTCAATTCTTTTTAAAGCTGGTGGCACTCTGCATAGCATCCATACGGGAAGCTCCTCTTTATAGTCATGTCCTGACATTTCTTCCTGTATCATTACAAAGGGTAAACTCACCACATACTGGAATGGGCTATGGTTGTTTTGTTTCCAAGGACATTAAATGGAACATTTATATTAATGGACATTAATGGACATTTATATATGTGTGTTGCCTGACAATGAACAATTTCCCCACTCTAAGTTTCAATGGCAAATTCATTAATTTTATAGTGGATACATTTGTTTTGGTTTTGGACCCTGAATGAGAAAATTTCTGTAGTGTTTGTGAGGGTGAACAACATTCACTAGAACAGGTTGAAGATGCCTCAGGGTGGCAGGTAGCAGAGGTTGGGATGGTATTGTCTAAAATGTTAGGGATCAACACATCCACTTTGACCAGCCACACAATCTGGATCAGAAAACATGTGTAGTTCCAGTCTATTCCTACAGTTAGACTAAACCCTTCATTAATTTTGGGGTAATAATTCTTTAAAAGTTTTCAACGAACTTCTTTGATTTTGCATCTTTCACTTTGAATTGCATTGCTTCTATTTGCAAGGGAGGAATTTTTCCTGGCACAGCCCATAAAACACTCAGCATCGTGCAGCAGGGAATTAGGAAGGTTTTAGTGGGCTGTGGTGACTTTTCTTGGACCATTCAGGTACGTCTTCTTACAGTGTCAGGTCAGTGCCCAGGGGTAGACTTCTGCTGTTGTATAACTCACGCTGTCTGAAGCTTCTGATATGTCAGAATCTTGGACAGTCCTTCCCTCAACCTACTGTGCTTTATAAAATATTGTTTAGCAAAAGTAATGGGAGGGTAAAGGGGAGCGGGAGAAGAAAACTTGTGCTTACTATTAGTCCAATAGATGGGTTTTCCTTTTTAATAAAGAATCAAATGTTAAGTCAGTTATGGCGACTAAGCGCCGAGTAAGCTGCAGTTCCAGCTTTTGAGAAGCTGAGGCAGGGGGATTGCCTGTGATTTCCAGTTAATCTGTGGTACAGAGTAAGATTCTGTTTCAAACAAAAACCACCAGTGTGGGTGATAGATTACTTATCTAATGAGGACAACTACTGGTCACTTACGGCAGAGCAAGGTCCAATGTCACAGTAGTTCAGGGGGAGTGACAGAAGTTACCTGTATGACTAAGTTCTAAGTTTAGACACACAACACCAAAGAAATTGTTGTTGGTGTTTGAATTGCCGAAGAAAGGGATGGGGCTTTTATTCGGATGAGTTCTGCGTGCCCTCGAGAAACGCGGCTTCTTTCCTTCACTCCCCATTAAATCATACCATATTACCTCTTAGTACTCCAGAGATAAATGTTCAAAGTAGTGCATAGAGTCGAGTCTCTCCTAACGAAACTAATGGCCTGAATAGACCGAGTTGACATGTATCTCAGAGGATAAAAGTGGAGAGTCTGACCTCAGACACCATGGGAACAACTTCCTTTCCAGGCAGTTATCCAGCGTACCCGTCTTTCCTAGCCAGCATCATGCCTGATTTCCTTTTAACCAAGAGATGTGTTTTGATTTTGCCTTAATTTTCCAGGTGTCTCCTACTTTCATGCCAGCTTGGAGCCATGCACCTGGACCAGGGGATTGACTAGGAGCCCACGTTCTGACCATGTGTGTTCGAGTCACCTTCCAAGCCCTCAGAGGTGGGCTCTGTCCTTGGCAGCAACATCTTTTGTTAATTTTCCCACCTTCTGGAAAGGACACCTGGTCCTGAAACCGATCTGATATATATTTTTTCCTATTTGGAGATGAGTGAATTCTGCTTTTGGTCTCCTCTACACTGCTGTAAAATGGCTGGACACAATGATTCCAGATTTCTTTTCTATTCCTGGATATTTTAAGTGTATTAAAAAAAAACCTTACATTGAACACACATGGTGGCGTGTTATATGTGCATGTGCATGTGCATGTATGAGCTACATTCACCTCCTAATTCACAATGATGCCATGTATGGAAGCTGGGGCAATCTTTGCATCATCTCCAGGGCCTTTTAACAGCTGACATAAACCAGATTTTTTTAATTAGAAGAAAGACAGGGCTTTCCATCACAGACACTGCATTTAATTAGAGTCTTAAATGCAATGTCTTAGATCATTGCAAGCAAATCTCACTTATTTTTGACGACTAATTCATAGAAGAGAACAAATTCTGGCCTGTTTCAGAAAACAGTGATGAAGGCTGTTTCCTCCAGTGTCCATGACTCAGATAACCAATGGGAAACAATAGCGGGGAGTGCACCTTAGAACTGCTGTTCCGTGGATGTAAGTTCCCATTGTGGTCCTTGCTTACTGTGTGATCTCCTCCTCTACCCTGGTGACAATACTGTCTCATAGAGCTTTTGCTGGAATGAAATGTGATGCCATTTATAATTTAAAGCATTTATAACATTAAATTATAATGTACAAATATTTATAGACTTCTAGAATAGTGTTGAATGCCTCACAGGCACTCATTCAAAACTTTCCTGAGCAGCTATTATATGTTCAAAACCTTTTCCTGAACAGCTGTTATATGTGGGGGCTGCATATGTGTGACACGAGTCGGGATGCATCAAAGTGTGTGCCTTTGAGAGGAGGAATAGGCTCATAAATGCAATTTGGAACGAGTAATTACAGAGACCGGACTAAGGGAGTATTGAGGAGAGAGGAGAGGCATGTAGAAAACCTGGAGAGAGGGCTGGGATCAGGAAAGGCTAGGTGTGTAGTTTCCACTTTAGTTAAAAATGATTCAGGAAAGAAAAAGTAAAGATAGGCAACACAGGGCTGAGGTGCAGTCTGGTGCCTGAGCATTTGCTCTGGGCATCATTGCCAGCACTCAAAAAGAAAAGAGTTTATGTCATAAATATATTTAAAAATGGCTCATGTGTGCAATCCCAGCATTTGGGAAGTAGAATCAAGAATATTAGTATTCAAATCATGAATCAATTGTCACTAAATCAATAGTCTATAAGGGCATTCAAGTTACTGAATTTTCTTTGCTTTTTGTCTTTAATTCATGTTGAATCTGGCATTTTTCAAGTTTTTGGTCACTTGTTGATGGTTCTAGGGCATTTCCTGTTGGAGACAGAAAAGGAGGAACTAAATTTATAAAGCATAAAGCCTTTGTAATTCATACTAAAGTTGGTGTCTCATAGACCAAGAAGAAAATGATGGTGTAAGAAAGGCATTAAAAGTAGAAAATACTTGGTGTTATAAAATTAGATGCAGGGATAGTTTAAGTCAGTAAGACAGGAAAAATTACCGGTATCAAATCTTGATTTTTATGGGACGGAGGCCAGAACTTCTCCTGAGCTATACCAAAGAAGTTGTAGATAGACTCATGGAGATGAAGGGTTACGGCCCAGGAGAACCTGGTGTAGGGCAGTTTACAGAACAGGATACTAAATTTCTGCAAGTTCCTGGAAATGAGGCTGGGCTAGGAGAATTCAGTGGTGGATAACTGTGCGACCCTGCTGCTTGAGGCTGGAGCTCAGCGTTTTGCCACCTTCAGTACTACTTTACTAATGGATGAATTCATTCTAACTACAGATAAGGACGTTAATCAAATGGCACCCAGGTAGGACAGAATGTGTGGTTAACTGATCACTCCCCTTTCAGGATGTGACTTCACTATGGAAGGTTGGCAGCTGTATAGATGTTCAGTGATTGGTCCTTCAGTTTTGTGTCCTGTTGCTTACAAGTTCCTAATGTAGCACCCTTTAAAATACCCTCAATTTTTTTCATTGACACTATGGCTGAACAGCAAAAAAAGGAGTTATTATGATATTAAGTGTAATGGACATTTTGCTGAGACGTTTCTCTAACTGGGTTCCCAATTTTGAGATCACTCATACTGTAACAGTTCCAGAAGAAAGGCGGGGCCTGCAGGGAATCTAAGCTTCTGGATGAAGAGCTGTCATGTTGAGAAGGATCATTTATTCATTTTTTGTCAGTATGATACCCAAAACTTAGATTATTAAAGGAATTTTTAATTATATACTATCAGATATTATATGTTCTGTGGATGTAGCTAGAATGAGAAAACGGACAGGTGTGGGAGCACATTCCTGAAACCCGAGTGTTTTGGATGCTGAGGTACAAGGGTCATGAGTTCAAGGCCCTTCTGGAACACATAGGGAGGACTTATCTAGGGAAAGAAGGAGGAAAGGAAGGAGAGAAGAAGGAGGCAGAAAAGGATGCGTAAGCAGAGATGTTATCCTAGAGCAGTCATTTAGGAGTGACGCAATAATATCTTATTAGGTTAAGAACTTAAAACATATTGGCAGAAAGATAAGGAGGATTCTTACTGACTCTGCAGTATTGACTTTGTGTGTGTGTGTGTGCATGTGTGTGTTTATATGTGTGTGTATGCATATGTGTGTGCACACGTGTGTTGCATAAACTGAAAAATAGGTCTTTTGTGACAGAATAGTCTACAACATTCCAGTCACAAAAATTCCATCTTGAGGTGTTTAAAAGAAATTCATTTTAGTTTTATATTAAAGAAAACTGAGAAGCATTAGTAGCTGTACTTTTTGAGAAACATAATAGTGGCTGGCATGCTAAATATATTTCCTGCATTAATCCCTTGAACCCTACCTACAACAATCCAGCAATATTTGATTTAAAATTTGCTTAGCACAAGCAGCAATGAGGATGACTGTGGCGATTTCCTCTTGTTCACACCTACTTCCCCAACACGGGCTTCTCCCCACTGGTGCTGTCCTTTCTAATTGTCACGGATCACATACACATTCACCTGGGACTTACGTGCACACATGTCAGCGATGCAAGCTAAGGACCACTTTCCAGAGAGGATCTGACATTAGGACTACTAAGGCAGATCAAGGATTCAGTAGATTTTGTGGTATTTACGTCTGGTAACCCACTACTCACTGATAGGCAGTTTCTTGTCATTAAAGCATAGGATAAGAATGGAGTTCTTAAGAATTCTGGTGTGGGAGGTGCAACAAGAACTTCTGCGTAGCTATGTATTCTGTTTAAATATGGGCATATCATTTAACTCTTCTTTAAGACATGATGTCAAAGTAGATTAAGAACATGATTTGTTGGGAGGGAGAGAGGACTCTGTGGTTAAAAGCACTGGCCACTCTTCACAGTACCTGGGTTCATTTCCCAGCACCCAGATTGCAGCACACCGCTATTTAACTCCAGTCCTAGGAGATCGGGTGCCCTCTTCTGGCCTCCTTGGGCACTGCATGAATATGGGTCAGAAACAGTTGTGCAAACAAAACACTTATGTGCATAAAATAAATATTTAAAAACTCAAAGAAAAATGAATGGCTCTAAGGAAATAGAAAGGTGCTATTTTATGTCACATAATTCATGTATATGTGAATCTTTTGTTTTATTGATAGTACTATTTGAGTTATGTTCAGGGAATCAGAAGTACTTCATATAATTAACTTTCAAAAATTATAAATTAATTCGTATCTAAGCTGCTGTTCTTTTACCACCCTTTGAATGAATCTGGTTTGGCTAACAGTATTAAATTCCATCAGAATGTTTTTAAACTGCAATGCAAATTGGAGTTTCCTAAACTTTTGAAGAACTGAGTAGTAGTATTCTTGTTAATTTTCAGGGTGTTTCGATCTTTTATAATTTGATAAATAAATGCTTGTACCTCCCCTGTAAGGAAGGACAGCCTTGACCCTGGAAGTGAGCAGGCTGTGCCAGAAAGTCAGGGCCTGAGATCCAGCTCTGTCTCCTTCCTCTGTGACCTTGAACCAGTCAATTTACAACCTCTCTGACCAAGAATTTTCTCACCTGTAAAATACAAGAATTGAACTAGATGATCTCTCAGATTCTTTACTCTCAAATTTTATGGCCAAGTCTACTTTTTGACAGCTAAAAAAGATGGGGCTAATTTCAATGCATATTGTCTGTCTGCATATCTAGCATATAACTGATTGCAGATGCCTAGAAGCTAAAATGAAGGGTCAAAGAGGTACCATCTGCTTCTATTACCAATTACATTGTAAAGCTGCCTCAATTTTTTCAAACATTTAGTGAAAAACAGAAGTTGGCAGGAAATGTGTTATAAACAATATCAGCCCTCCACATTCATTGAATAATTCATAGGCAGTGTGTGGTAGAGCCACCGTCTCTGAAGTGGCATTTTTTCCTAAATACCTGTATGTTCCGCACCAGTAACAAACAATTTAGTTAACATTACTTTGATAATTACAGTGCTTAGAGATTGAGGCATCAGATCCAACTGTATTGTATTCTTATCAATTGCTTCTGAATTTATTTTTCCTTATTAGATAGGAATGAAACATTTAGCACAGTTGATTATTCACATAATCACATTTTTTAAAATCAGCTTTATTGAAGTATAATTGACAGTCAAAGATTATATACATTTAAAATATGCAATATGTTGTTCTGATCTAGGCAGCCATTGTAGAATGATCATTATTGATCTAATTAACACCTCCATCTATCCATACATTATCATTTTAGGGTCTGTTTGGTAAGCAAACTTAGGCTCTGTCATCTCAGCAAATTTCAACTACATTATACTGTGTTATTAATTAACAATGTGCATAACTTATTCATGCTAGACGTTTAAAACTTTATATGCCCAGTCAATACTTTCCCATCCCCCGAGCCTCCCCTAATACAGAGTCGCCACCACTACTGCTTTTGTGAATTCAACATGGAGCACCTGCACAGGTCGGTTACATCCCCATGTGAGTCCATTTTGCGTTTTGCTTGTGGTCACTGCCCTCATTTAACCTGTGATTGGCAGTGTTCATGGACATCATGTCTTAAAAAGAAGTCAAATGATATGCTCATAGATAAACAGAATAAACAGCTACCCGGAAGTTCTCATTGCACCTCCCACTCCCACATGCTTAAACTTTCTCTTCTCCTTTCTCTCCTTTCTTTCTCCTTGCTCTGCCAAATTCTTAATAATTCCATTCACCTTCACTTCTTATTCTATGCAAACACCAGTGGGCCCAGAGATCTCAGGTAGCCAGAGTAGTTTATATGTAGAGAAAAGAAAATCCAGTTTTGGGCAGACAGATCTAGTGTATCCCACAAATAGAGCTATCTGGATTGGCTCTTCCTTGTCCCCTGAGCCAACCCTCATGTAAGGCCAATCACCAAACACTGGAACCCCCAAAGAGTAACTTTCAAGCCTGTGGTGGTGAAGTTTAGAACACAGTCAGTTCATACTAAGGATATTGTGAAAATATTTAAGCTTGGGTGAGATTTTTTGCTTCTGTTTGAATATTGGTTATGCCTGATGTTCTAAAAATTCACATCAAAGGGAATGAAAAAGCTGAGCTGTGAAGGCAGTTCTGACTGAAGAGATGATGGAAACCTGAGACAGCTATTTTTATTGTCAACTTACCACTAATTAGAATCATCTGAACGGGGGGGGGGGGGGGCTCAACCGAGCAACTGTTCTGATTGCCTTAATTGATGTGGAAAGACCTAACTCAGATGTGGGTGGTGTCTTCTGGGAGCAGCCAGACAAAAAGGGCGTGGTCCAAAGAGTCCGCCCCTTTCATTCTTGGCCTTCCCTTTTTCTGCCAAAATAATTTACCATGTGACTGCTGCTGCTGCTGCTGAGGGTAGAGCCAGTGTTTGCAGGCATCCATCCTTACCTGAGGACCAGCAGCTCTCTAGAAACCCTCACAGGCTTCAGCACTAGTTGGAACTGCTGAAACACTCCTCCCATGGATTGAGCAACTATCAGGTTCTTTTTCACCTGAAGAAATTTGGATGGCCGAGAGGCACCTTAAGAAGTGCTCAACATCATTAGTCATTAGGGAAATGCAGATCAAAACAACCCTGAGATTTCACCTTACACCAGTCAGAATGGCTAAGGTCAAAAACTCAGGAGACAGCAGGTGTTGGCGAGGATGTGGAGAAAGAGGAACACTCCTCCACTGCTGGTGGGGCTGCAAGATGGTACAACCACTGTGGAAATCAGTCTGGAGGTTCCTCAGAAAACTGGACATGAGACTTCCAGAGGACCCTGCTATACCTCTCCTGGGCATATACCCAAAGGATTCCCCAGCATGCAATAAGGACACATGCTCCATTACGTTCATAGCAGCCTTATTTATAATAGCCAGAAGCTGGAAAGAACCCAGATGCCTCTCAAAGGAGGAATGGATACAGAAAATGTGGTATATTTACATAATGGAATACTACTCAGCAATTAGAAACAATGAATTCACAAAATTTTTAGGCAAATGGTTTGATCTGGAAAATATCATCCTAAGTGAGGTAACCCAATCACAAAAGAATACACATGGAATGCAATCTCTGATAAGTGGATATTAATTAGCCCAGAAGCCCTGAATACCCAAGGCACAAATTGCATAACAAATGACTCCCATGTAGAAGTATGGAGAGGGTCCTGATCCTGGAAAGGATTGATCTAGCATGGGAAGGGAATATAAGGACAGAGAAAAAGGAGGGAGGTGATTGGAGAATGGGTGGAGAGAAGAAGGTTTATGGGACATATGGGTAGGGGGGATCCGGGAAAGTGGAAATCATTTGGAATGTAAACAAAGAATATAGAAAATAAAAATATTAAAAAAAAGAAGCCGTTGGAAGGCTACTCTGACCTCTTAGGCACTCAGCCTCAAGGCCCAAGCAAATGCAGGATTCTTAGTTTGTGGGGTGAGAAGTAGATGATGCTCTTCTGAATATTCCAATAAACAAACAAATAAACAAACAAAATAAATACATTCTTGTCCATTCTTAATACAGAATCCAATTTTTCTCCCTCCAAATATCACAGCTTTGGAAGTGATCTTGGGGATAGCTGGCTGGATTTGTAAGTACATCCCTTTGCCAAGGAAAAGAAATTCTCTACTTCATCTCATATAAGATTGCCAATATAATCTAATATTCCAGTGAGTGAAAGAACGTATAATAGAGACTCCTGCCCACCTTCAGGTCCTATACCTGGAAGGTTTGCCACCCTTTTCCTCAGCCTCTACTACTCTATATTCTATCTGCTTGATCTTCTCCTCTTCCTCTAAGTAAATTTTGTTTATGTTACTTATTTCCTGACTGGAATTGCTTCCTTCCTACCCCATCTTCTTTTAATAGAAAAACTCATACAATTTGTACCTAAGTCTCAAGAACCATCATCTCTCAGGATGATGAGTAGTTACAGATAGGTGTAAATTTGGAGCTGTAGTCTAAGTAGCAGAGTGTGTGCCTACCATGTACAAAGTCTTAGGTCAGAGTTACAGCAATGAAAAAGAGTGAGACAAGCAAAAGGAAAAAATATTAAAATTTATCTGGTATACCAGAAGTCCAAGTTTGACAACCAGTCAACTACTCTGGCTACCTGAGGTCTCTGGGCCCACTGGTGTCCTATGTACCAAGTTTGGTACATAGGACAGGCATGGGATGCACTCTAATTGTTAATACATAGATTAAGTTAGTAATGTACATGTTTAAGGATATTGATCATTTTTTTGTTGGACTGAATTTCTTCTGTGCTGTTTAGCTTCACTTAGGCCCTTTTATGTCACATCATCTGGAAGCACCTGAGCCTCTGTGGTCAAAGCTTTGTTGTATTAAGTGAGGCTTACTGCGTCAATGAATCACAGAGAACCTTGTTCTTCAAGGAGTCCTGGTCCCAAGATGAACCCAACAGTCTCATATCATATATGTATGTTTTTGTTCATTGTGATCATTTATGCTTGTTTTATTGCCTCCAGTTTCAATTTTTTTGGTATGGCATTCCAGTTTCTGGCTAGGATCTGGATCTTACCCTGAATCCTAGTTTATTTCAAGTCTGGGGACACTTGGTTGTGTTTTGCTATTTAACAGCCCTGATCCAGATCCTGGCCTCCTACCCAAATGCTAGCTAAGAGTTTTTCCTGCAGACTGGTCATTGAGAAGTGTGACACCCATTTCATCTCCAATGTGGGATGTCTCTATTTAGTGACACATTTCAGGAATCAAGGGCAAGGGAGTCATAGGAACCTGAGTTGGAGTCCAGCTCCTTCATAGAAGAATTCAGTAAAGGTTTTTAGTCTTTGGCTTGTTAATTGGAGATAACAGAAAATCTTCATGCTGTGAAGATTATAAAGTAATGTGTCCAACAAATAGTAGGGTACACATGGGAGTAATTAGCATCTTTTTACCCTGTAAGGATCAAAAGTGCAACATGACTGTCAGACTGGATATTGGCCCACTTATATTCTGACTACTGGCTGCAAAGTTTCCAACCCAATGTAGAGAATGCAGGAGTTTCTACTGCCAAACTCTAACAAGCAAATGTCGGGAGGTTTGCAGAGACCTTTGACTGTTGTATCATGTTACCTTTGCCTTGGCAAGATTAAGGAGATTGATTCTTTTAAAGACATAGTAATTAAGTAGTCAGAGTATGAACTGTCAATAATACCAACAAAGCAATTCATTAAGGGAGAGCAGATGCTATTGGTTAATATACTGGTTTTAAACAAGCAAAAGGTTACCACAAAGTAAGCCCAAATTGTTCATAATTCATATACAATTGATAGCATGTTGACTTTATTCTTCAAGGTTTTCTGGATGTTATTCAAAATGGCATGAAATACATATTCTTGGAAATCAGCCAGTATATTTCTATAGAAACTGCAAGTGGTAAGAGAATGCTCAACTTCTTAGAAATTGTACTTGTGCTCAACATTTATTATTGTTTAATTCTAACAATGTGGTAAAAGGCCATAAGTTGTGAAGCCAAACAAATATGATTTTGAATTCCATTCTGTTAGTATCATTGAGATGCTGTTTATTCGTAGATGAAATAGCTTTATTTTCACTATTTGAACATGGTGGCTCAGATTGACTCTAAGACTATTGGTCAAGAGACTCCTGTCATGCCACACCAGTTTCTATCCTTTGATAGAAATCAAATGCCCATTTTGAGTGTAATTAATGGGACACACCTGAGAACTACACTCATATCTTCATATAAGAAAAGCCAATGTGATGCCATGCAGGACTTGACTCAGATACTTTTACTTTTGGTCAGTATAATTCAAAGATTTCATAAGGACATGGGCGAGGGAAGGGCAATGATTATCAGTGGCTCGATAACAGGGAAAGGGGATACTACTAAGTATGTGCTATTATTATGAAACTGTGACCACTTATTTTACAGAGAATCACTGAACTCTGGTTTATATGCTGTGTATATAACAGTGAGCCAACAAACCAATCTTGGACTTGAATTTATTCAAATTATGGTTACTGATAGAATCCAGAAGATTATACAGGCAAATTATTTGTAACTATAGATAATGTTCAGGATATCAAGAAAATCACAGTAAAATAAGGGGAAGAAATACTGCTATAGGTATAGGATTATTTCCTAGTGTGGTTGGCGAATGACTCTGATAAAATTACATCTGAACAAATCTGAAGAGGAAAAAACAGAGTTTGAGATATTAAAGCTAAAACTGTGCTTTGCAGAGAAGCAATAGCTTGCAATGGCTCTTGAGAAAGGATACAACATAGACTACAGAACACCATTGTTTAACAGCTTTACCAAGAGATAGATAAGATGAGTTAGTTACATAGAACTGCTACACAGTGGTACATCTATACAGTGGAATACTATTCAGCTGTTAAAAACAAAAACATCATGAAATTTGCAGGCAAATGGATGAAACTAGAAAATTTGTTCATGACTGGAGAAACTCAGACCTGGAAAGACAAACATGGTATGTATTCACTTATAAGTGAGTATTAGTCATAAAGATATGGATAAACTTTCTACAAACCACAGATCCAAACAAGGTAAGTAACAAGAAGGGCCCAAGGGAGGATGCTTGAATTTGAGAAGGGGAAATAAATTAGACATTGGGGTAGATGGAAGGAGGGGACTGGCTGTTGGAGGAGGGGTGGGGATGAGAACAGGAGGGAGGAAATGTGGGGAGGACAGGAGAGGGAGGGAGGGAGGGAGAGGGAGAGAGAGAGAGAGAGAGAGAGAGAGAGAGAGAGAGAGAGAGAGAGAGAGAGAGAGAGAGAGAGAATGAATGCTGTGAGAGACAACAGGATGGGGTTGATATCTCTGGGATTAACTACAAACCTAGGACAATAGAAACTCTTGGGAATCTATGAGGGTGACCCTAGCTAAGAATCCTAGCAATGGAGAATATGGAGTGTGAACTAGCCATCTCCTGTAACCAGGCAAGAGTTCCAATGGGGAGATCGAGACACCAACCCAGCCACAAACCTCAGATACACAATTTGTCCTGCCTACAGGATGTGCAGGGGTGGGGACTAGAGCAGAAAATGAGAGAAGGGCTGACCAATCACTGGCCCAGTTTGAGACTCACGTGCTGAGAGGAAGCCTACTTCTGACACTATTGATGATAGTGTACTATACTTGCAGATAGGAGACTGGCACAAATGTAATCAGTGAGGCTTTACCCAGCAATTGCTGGAAGCTAATGTAGAGATTCATAGCCAGAGCTTGAAGAAGACCGTGGAATAGGGGGAGGAAGAACTGAGAGAGAGAGAGAGAGAGAGAGAGAGAGAGAGAGAGAGAGAGAGAGAGAGAGAGAGAGAGAGGAGAGAGAGAGGTCAAGGATACCACAAGAAACCCTGCAGAGGTAACTAATGTGGGCCCACCAGAGGGTACGGATGGAATGAACCTAGGCTTTTGCACATATGTAGCAGTTGTTAGCTGGGTCTTCATGTTGTATTCCTAAAGCAGAAGCAGGGCCTGTCTTTGACATTGTCTGCTGTTATATCCTTTTCCCCTAATTAGGCTGCTGTGTTTAACCTCAGTGGAAGAACATGCACCTTGTCTTTCTGTGGCTTGCTATACCAGGACTGGTTGATGTCTATCGAAGGTCTCCTCTTTTCTGAGGAGAAGGGGAGGAGCAGTGGGTGGGGAGGATGTGAGGTGAGAGAGAGAGAACCTACTGTCAGGATGTAAAGTGAATAAATAACATAGTCAATAAAAAGGAAAAATTTTTCTTATGCTAGAGACATTACAGACTTGAGTCAGAGAATGGAGAATCAAGTTGGTATTGACCTGATAGTGTCATTCCTGCTGGTAGCTTATATATTGAGGGAAGCACCAAGCATTCTACTGGAGAAGAAAAAGCAATCACAGCTAAACCCTGTGAGATAGAATAATGACCTACATGGCAAGTTCCTATTGGCAAAATTGTAGCATAAATATCATGGGAATAATCAGCCACTTTCTGGGCTACCCTACAAGATAAAACCCATACCTGATTACTTATTGGGGCCAAGAACCTATGAATAGACAGGTCATAGGCTTTAGGGTAGAACTTACTACTGTTATTAGTGAGACATAGTATGAAACCATCTTCTAACAGATTTTCATTATACCTACAGATTTGTGCATCTTGTAAACATTTATCAGGGAAGATTTTTTTTTTTTTGGTTGTTTGGATTTGTTTTTTTCGAGACAGGGTTTCTCTGTATAGTCCTGGCTGTCCTGGAACTCACTCTGTAGACCAGGCTGGCCTCGAACTCAGAAATCCGCCTGCCTCTGCCTCCCAGAGTGCTGGGATTACAGGCGTGCGCCACCACCGCCCGGCACAGGGAAGCTTCTTGATTTCAACAAGACCAACAAATGTTAAAGACAGAGAGGATGTTACTGTAGAGTACTCAGTCCCAAAGTAAAACAAAAATTTAATATATGAAACTCAAAAACTTAAGGAAACAGAGATACTAAAAATCTTTTCAAACGTGTAGTTCTTATGTTAAGTATTATTAGCACAATAAAAATAGTGATAATAAATAATAAAGAGATCAGAGGCATAAGATGTGAATGAATTGTTCTCAGATACAAAGCTGCTCATTCTGTGATGTGTTTTGGGTTGTCAAGATGACTGAGCATGGTATTGTCAAAATTAGCTGAGGCCAGAGATGCTCAGCGCATTGGTGAGGTAGTTCAACAAGGTGAAGGGTCATCTTCGGTCTCACACAACAGTCCTACATATAGGCTGGAATTTGTGACACATAGAGATAATACAAGCAATCGTGATCACACAGGTAGTGGGTAGAGCTGCTGTCCCTACCACTGTCAGATCTATGTTTGGTACAAATGCCAGGCATGCAGATGTGAATGCATGCAGGCTCTGAATGGTATCTATATGCATAAGAAAAAAATTATAGTTTTTTTTTGACTCAACCTACAAATAAATGTGATTTTTACTTTCATACCATTTCATAACCACTGAATTTCTTAGGAATGCAATTATTATGTAGATGGAAGAAAACTTTTACTTTGTCTGGAGCGTTCTTAAGAAATTCTCATCTGTTTTAGCCAGGATCTGATCAGTAAAGAGAAACTTAAAAAGGAAATGTTGAATATACATGATTGACTATAATGCTGAATTAGCTGGGAAGAGTCTAATGCCTCTGAGAGTTAGGGGATGCCTCTGTGACTTACAAATGCATTGGCCTGAGTAAATTTAGACTCGGTCCTACTAGGGGAGGGTTTCTCGCTGATGGCTGCTGCTTCTGTCTACCAACCTTTGAATAGACTCAGCCTTTAACACAAGACATTCCAAGGGTATTTGTAATCCCAGCGACGTGACTTTCCTGAACATCCATCCTCATTTGCCTTGCTCTTTTCTCCCACTAGGCCTCCCCCACCTCAGCATCGACTTGCCCAGATAACTCGATCAAATACACTTCTGCCATTTAACCTGGACCATTGGCCTTGGGATTTGAGCTTATGATCTTCCGCACGCACGGGCAGCTTTAGGGGAGACAAGATTTTTTTCTCAGGCAGCTTTTCTCTGCAAAGATCAGCTCCTTGGATGCCCATGGCCATTTATACCAGTCTCTGAACTCAAACTTCCTCCTCAGTGGTGTCAGAACAGATCAGTGTTTGTTAATATGATGGGATCCAATTTCTCCATTCTTAGGTTAGCGTGACACACAGAGAATAGTTTAGATGCTGTGCAGAAGCTCTGTCTTTAGATGAGCACGCTCTTTCAATAAAAATAACTCACAAGTTTCCAGAATGGGGTAGAGCAATGGGACTGGTAGTTTTTTTTTTTTTCCAGATCCTAGTGTTCATGTTGTAAATCATACTAGGGCAGCTGACATTCTTCTAAATGGGTGGCTAAGAAATTGCCCTTCTTTTCAGTGACTTCCAAGTGTCTTCCTGCGGGCAAGTGCATAGAGGTAATCATAAGCAGACGGGAACCCCCAGGCAGAATTGCACGCTCTTCATTTATTACAGAGCTCTGTGCAAGGAGAGAAGGAAAAGTGAGTAGGAGAAAAGGGCAGCTTTTGTGTCATTTTGCTGCTAGAGACAAATTGGATACAATTACAATTAGGACACAGGGGATGTGGATCCAGGAGCATTTATCTTCCAATATTGCATTTTAAGGTGATTCCCAGCCACGTGGTAAGATAAGAGGAGAACATTTTGAGACTATGGTCAGACGATAGCAAAGGTCTAAGGTGTTCTAATGCAATTTCCCTAACTGAGAGATTGCCTGAAAACCTAAGAAATACCATTATACTTTGAGGAATTGTCCCATGTAGCCTCAATATTTGTCTTCTGTGAAGTTTTCCCACTGTGCCTTCAAAAGAGAAAGGGGAATTATTTTTTCTTCATTTCAGTCCATTACTGAGACAGAAAAATAAGACAAGTCATTCCAGATTATAAAATCTGGAATTTAGAAGTCATTTTTTAAAAAGCATGCTCAGATCACAGAGCCACTGGACAATGACAAATGTTAAATTGTCAATTTCCCCTTTTCACTAAAGCATTGAGATCTACTCTATCCTCATATTTGCCTGGACCCTAACAACCAGCTTTGCTCCCAAAATTTTGTGTGTTATAACATAAGATTAAAAAATATTTCCAGAATGATTCAAAGTCTATGAAACCATTCTGCTTCAAATACAAGGAACGGGGTATGTGCGGTGGCCATAGTATGCACAAAAACTACTTCTTGGCAGTGGTACATTTTTATCTAAAACAGAAAACTGAAAGCAGCTAAACCTCAGCCCTGTTCTCCTGTCTTCTCTATGTGGAGTGTAACAGAAAAAGTGGAGATGAAATCCTTTATTGTTTATTTAAGTCACAGATGCAATTAACCTGTTTATGCATACAAAGACTTCATTGCGCAAGATTGAGCATGTGAGTGCGCATGTGTGTACTTGTGACTTGGATGACATCATCCTTCCTCACACACATCAAATCAATCAATATAATGGATTTTCTATTGATAACAGCTTTGAGTCTAATGGAAAAAAATGCATTTATCTGACAAAGCACAGCAGGTTACAGTTGCTAAGCGATTACTTGCTCTCACTGCCTCCTGCCTGGATTCTCTGTACTTGTTTTCCCAGACAAGCAGAATGGTAATGCCCTGTCTGCTTTTGTCAGCAAGGTCATTTTATAGGTACAAGACCACCATGAAGCACAAGAGCTATATCCCTCAGTCTCCTAGGCAAATTTGATTGCATTCCATCTGTCCTGGGATTCACTAACGGGTTGTCACACATTCTTTGATTACAGACACCACACTTCTGTTTGCATGTTGAGTAGTCCTGGAGGTTAAAGGTTATACTCTATTCTCTTCTTTTGCCAATGCTCAGCTAGGTTCTTGGCCTTTCATATCATTCGATGAATGAGCACATAGCCTTCTTAGAAGAGAGGCTTATGTATTTATAGAAATAAAACAAAACTTAGAGAATATCCTTGTTTTTTTTTTTTTTATCTCAAAAATCTTTCTGCTTGTATATCTAAGGATGGGTCAAAGCAAGTCTTGCCCACTCTGAGTTCCAGATACAGGAATCCAGCTCATGCTTGTGGCTTTTGCTTTCAGGTTAAGTGACTCCCAGGTCCAGAGCCATGATTTATAGCACCTATTTTCCAATTCTAAGCATTTCACTGCTTTTCCCTGGAACATCTCCAAGTTCTCAGTTGACTTATGTTTCAGGCTCTTAATGACATGGTATTGAAACCCCAAGTTACAGAAGTACTCTCATGTTCTTATGTGCAGCATTCCTATTTGTACATACATATCTTTTCACCCAGTCAGTATACACATAAGGACTAGGCTCTCTGACCTAGCACTGGATTTTGAAATTTTGGGGTGACTGTCAATGATATTACAAAATTGGAGAGGCTTTTTATGTCAGTAAACAATACTACCTCTCATCAGGCTTGGTTACATTAAATTAATTTAATAGCCCATCTGTTCCATGCATATACCAAGTTTAATTCTCAGTCCACAATATACTATAATGTTCAAAGAAGGAAAAATGATCTAGTGATTTTCTTGTTTTGTATACTTTCAAATTTTATTTAAATGTAGAATGTATTCTAGATTATCAGCTAGTTTAACTTTTCTCTGTAATGTCACCAGAATGATTTCAGTTAAGTGTTAAATATTAATAGCATGTACTTACTTAAACACATTAAAATGATATCTCTATTATATGCCATCTTTCTCTAAAAATATGCCCTCATATCTTATTTGATTTGAATGATTTGAGTGTGAGGAAAGATAGGGAAAGTCTCACCCACATCCACGTGGTTATTCCAGGGGACAAGGCCATTCATGATCAACCCAATCAGTCAACACTGAGGAATCATGTTCAGTAGGAGAACTTCTTAATTAGTGACTCACATTTCCAATAGTGCTGGAAAACTGGACACAGAATGATTCCTGTGGCTCAGTGGTCAGCCTAGCCTGCTTGGTGAGTTCTGTGCCAATGAAAGACTCTGTTTCAAAATAAAAAAAAATTAGTGATACTCATCATTCTTGAAGTTGATCTCTTACCCCCAATATTCATAGATTCATGCACACCTGTGCATGTAGACCTACACACACACACATCCACACACATCCACACATACACATACATACACATATACACACATACCCACATACCCACATGCACACATATACACACATACACACATACCCATATATGCACATACACACACATACACACATACACACACACATACACACATATACTGACACACACAAGATTACAGCAACATTATACATTAATAAGGAGCTAAATGTTCTGATTTGTGGTTTGAGTTTTTCCACCAGATTTTTCCAAGGCTTGGGAAAAATTGAGCCATTGCTATTCTGTAAGATTCCTAGATTCAAACTTTTACAAAAGCCAAAATAGGTTATAAAAAATAAAGGGTATCATGAATGTTATTTTAATGAAATAATATTTTAAACTAATATGGTATTATTATATAATATAAAATAATTACACCCTTAATGCAATCAAAGGATTGACAGTAATAGTTCTTCACAGATTAATATAGGCTTTGTAGTCTGGAAGAAAAGCCAAACATTAAACATTTATGTTAGCCAGTGTTCTTCAGAGAAACAAAAGTTATAGTGTTCTTTAGAGAAGCTTAGTTATTATGGAGAAATTGGCTTGCACACTGAATGAGAGTAAGTCCAAGTCCAGCTTACTGTAGATGCAGGGAGCTGGGCCATAATTTCAGGCTGCATCTGGAGGGCAAATCCAGGAGAGCTGTTGGTTCAGTCTGAGGACAACAGTGGCTGTTATGGTTTGAATATGAAGTGTTCCCTGAAGGCTCATGCATTTGAACACTTGGTCTCCAACTGGTGTCTGTTTGGAGAGTTTGTGAAAACTTAAGTGAGGGTTTAGGCCAGCAGAGCTGTGTCACTGGGGCTAGGCCCTTTAAAATTTGTGGCTTAGGCCAATTTCAGTATGATCTTTGGTTCCTGGTAGGCATCATATAAAAACCAGCTGGTCCAAGCTCCTGCCATTGATGACTGACTTGCTCTAGCCATCTCGTCTTCCTGCCTGGCTACAATAGGATATTCCCTCTGAACACAAGTGAAAAGAGGCCTCTGCTTCCATGAGTTTCTCCTGTCAGATATTGTTGTTTCAATGATGACAGAGGTAACAAACACCATAGGGGAAGGAAACAATCAAGGCTCCTACTCAAGCACTGGGGCAGGAAGATTTCCTCTTAGCCTTTTGGCTCTCATTAAACCCACTGGAGATTGGTGGCTTACCCATCATAAATCTACTGCTTGCTTCAGAGCACTGATTCAAATTAGAATTTCATAGAGAAATTAATTCATATACACACATCCAGGTACACACACACACACACACACACACACACACACACACACACACACCAGAGTAACATTTAGTCAAATATCTGGGCACACTAAACCCTGGCCAACCTGATATATAAATCAGTCAGCACAGTCAAAGAAAACATGGCAGATAAGTTTCCTCCTATTTTGTCCACATGCCTCTGTGTCTGTGGTATAAACTTACAGACAGAGTCAACTTTTTAAGTTTTATTCCTTTGAGAAAATAAATTGTGGCACAAATGTAGGTTTTAAACTCCTCTGTCTTACCAGGTGCCAACAGATTTTAGAATTCTCAAGATAGAATTCTAAAGAGGCTATAAAAAGCTTAATGTAAACCAGGTATTGTTGATAACATGATACTTTCTTGTACTATTATGATAGAATTTCTTCAAATTGCACTCTTTTTAATGCAGGGCACCAAGCATATTGAAGACATAAAAAAAAAATAAAAACCAGAACTTGATTTTAATAGTCAGATTTTAAGATATTGATTTTATATGATTGTTCTTCTGAAATGATGATGGAAGTTTTGTGTATTTTTGTAAGGAAAAATTTGTTTTCTTTAAAAAAAATTATTTCTTTGGGTATTTCGAGTTTTGTGTATGTTTTCATCATATTCATCTCCTCCAACTCTTTCCAAACCTAATTCATTTTCTTTATTCACCAAATGTGTTTTCTTAAAGACAATTTGTGCTGCCCAAAATATTCTGGGATGTGAACACATTTTATTTAGTAATTATATATGCATATAATGTGGTGGGATCCAATTTAAGCTCTGTTTCTTCCCATCTACTTTATCTCCTAACCCTCCCTACTGTTTGTGTCTGTCTGTCTTTCTGTCTGTCTTTCTGTCTGTCTGTCTGTCTGTCTGTCTGTCTCCCTCTCTCTCAGTTTAATACTGAGTCCATTTAGTGTTGCTCTTATCTATACAGGATTAGGACCCTATACTGGACTGTGAGTAGCCTCTCAGGACCATACACCCAAAGAAACTGACCCCTCCTCCCTCAGCAGTCATCAAGTACCAATGGCTCCTCAGGGAAGGGTGGGACTTCAAGAGCCATCAAGAGTAAGCCAATAAGCAGCACCACTCTGTGGCCTCAAGAACATCAGGTTTCTGCCATGTTGCGTTCCTGTCCTGGCTTCCTCTAATGATCGACTACAACGAGGACATGGGGCCTGCAAGTTGAATAAACCTTTTCCTCCATAGCTTGCTTTTGGTTATGGTGCTTAATTTACCTACAGAAACCCTAACTAGACCATTTGTTAGTTATTATTTTCCTTGTTGCTTATGCTTTTGGAGTTATAGCCAGTAACAACAAAACACAACAAATCAAAATACCTCAAAACTGCCAAACAATGAAATAAAAATTCATTTCCTAATTCAAAATCAAAAGTAATTAGTTGTGATCTTTTTGCCCTCTAAAGAGTTTTTATAATTTTTGATTTTATCTATCTATCTATCTATCTATCTATCTATCTATCTATCTATCTTTTTTTTATATCCCAATTGCTGCTCCAACTCCTGGTCCTCCCTTCACAGAGTCCTTCTCCTTATCCCCCTTCCCTTCTCCTCTAAGAGGGTGGAATCGCCTGGCTATCCTCCCACCTTGGTGCACCAAGTCTCTGCAGGGTTAGGTGCATCCTCTCCTCACTGAGGCCAGACAAAGCATCCCTGTTGGGGAACAGATTCCACAGTCAGACAACAGCTATGGGGATAGCCTCTGCTCCAGTTGTTGGGGGAACCTCATGGAGACTGAGCTGCACATCTGCTACATATGTGCTGGAGGCTTCAGCCCAGCTCGTGTATGTTCTTTGGTTGGTGGCACAGTCTCTGAGAGATTCAAAGGGTCCAGGTTAGCTGACTCTATTGGTCTTCCTGTGGAGTTCCTACTCCCTCCAGGGCCTTTAATCCTTCACCCAGATCATTCATAAAAGTCCCCGACCTTCTTCGAATGTTTGGATGTGGATATCTGTATCTACTTTAGGCAGCTGCTGGGTAGAGCCTCTGAGAGAACAGTTATACTAGGCTGCTGTCTACACACACAACAGAGTATCATTAATAGTGTCAGGGATTAGTTCTTGCTCATGTTACCGGTCTTGATTGTTTCTTGCCCTTGGGATGGTTCTCAAGTTGGGCTAGTTATTGGTTGACTATTCTGTCAGTCTCTGCTCCATCTTTGTTCGTGCATAGCTCTGAGGCAGGACAAAATTTGAGTTGAAGGTTTTGAGGGTGGGTTGGTGTCCTCGTTCTTCCACTGGGAGTCCTACAGGAGGTGGCAACTTCAGGTTCCATATTCCTCACTGCTAGGAGTCTCAGCTAGAGTCACCCAATAGACTGCTTTCAGCCGTTCTCATAACCAGGGCTCTGACACTTCCTAGAGATGCCTTGGTTCTCCACCCCCCAGATTTACATTAATTCTCTACACCCTTTCTCCCTGGATCTTCTTTCCCTGTTCCCCTCCTCATCCTCTCTCTCACCCAGTTTCCTCCCTCTATCCACTTCTAATGACTATTTTATTTCCTCTTTTGAGTGAGATCCAAACATCCTTCCTTGGTTTATCCTTGTTAATTAGCTTCTTTGGGTCTATGGAATATAGCATGGGCATCCAGTACTTATGTCTGATATTCACTTATAGTAGTACAAACCACTGGTATGTTGAACTAATGCCCAACTTATTGGTCTATTATATTTGACCATGATCTGCTTGAGGATTACTCCAAAGTCAGAGAGTATATGAAATAACCATGGTACTGTTTGCAGGAGGAAGCCTTTGAGAATAGTTTTGAGAAAGGCTCTTTTGACCTTGTTATCCCTTAAATTTTTAGGTAAGATTTAAATTATTCCCTTTATAAAAAAAAACCCTTCTCCTCTTATGACTATAACTAGAATCTATATTGCTTTTACACTTGTTTGTGGACTTGAACTTGTTTATGTTCTGTTCCAAATGAAGTCATCTTCTTAGTGATATAAGCAAGATTGTCTTTTATTGAGAATACCAACCACCACCCAGGGACAATGATTGTACCACTGCTTTAGATAGGAAGGTGAGAATAGCAGCCTGAGTTTCAGTGCATGATGCTTCTGCTTTAGAGAAAGGATGTTGGCCTGGAATGGTTGTTGCCTTTGCTCTGGGCAGAGAAGCTTTACTCTATAAATTAACTTAGAGGAGAATGATCTAGGGCTGTTATCTCTATCACTCCATATTCTGGGTAGGTGTTCTATCACAGGAATAGGGCTTGGGTGGAAGAAGACACACCCAGATATCTTAGCTTTTCTTGCCTGTTCAAATCTTTAAGAGAAGACACTATTGCCTTAGACTCAGGGCTAAAGAAACAGAGATAAACTCAGAGTTCATGGTTACATCTATTTTGAATAGAATTTGGATCATGCCAGTCTGGTACAAGAGAGGAATGTGTTGTAGCTCAAATGTTACAGACTCACTTCTTATAGAGAGCTGATAGATTTTCTCAATAAAGGTGTCTTCAGATGCTGCATGATTTCCAAACTACTTCTAGAGTTGTTTAAAATAAACAGTTATGGTTGTCTCACTGGACAGAAGGTCCTAGTGTTTCTTGTGCCGCAGTTAGTTCTAGGTTAAGATTTTCCCATCATTCTTTACTCCAAGATAAATTAGGAAGCTTAATTGGCCCTGGGAGATGAAATCCTAGAACAAGAGTTCTGGTGGTTGTTTATTGCGTCAGATTTATAAAACAAAATCTCACAATGGTGTGAGGCCAGATAGGGGCTGGAATAGCTTGCCAAGTCATACAAGACATCCACCTACATCAGTATTCTTCTGCCAGTCACTTCAAATTGAGTTGTTATGTGTTGTATTGTCAGTATCTTCACTCATTGAATTATCTATCTCTTCCCTGAAGGCATTTTAGTTTGTAATCCTTCATAATGAAACATCTTGGAATTAGCGAGAACAGTATGACCTCTAGCACAGTGTCTATTGTTTCCCAAACAGCTGCTTCTCACCTTTGTGCTTGAGCTCCACTGTGTTTATGATATTTTGCTCCAGTACTTATTGCCACAACTCATTCAAAAACAGGTCAATATTACTTAATGAGTGTTATCTTTTGTACCACATGATAGTAAATTGGCATTCTTCACTGTCTCCTTTTGAAGCCCCCTTTCAGGATTTTCTTTGTTATTTTCTTTAGCATCTCTCAATTTTATGGAAATGTATGCCTCCGGCTTTTTTGGCAGGCTGGCCTTGGCAAGAGCAGTAATGTCTCTTCTCCACCAGTAGTCCTTCTCGCACACTCTGAAGTCTTGACTATTATCCATCAGGGAAGACATTTCCAGTTTCCTTCAAGCTTACACTATATCTTATAACTAAAGAGTATGGTATGTGCAATATGGTCTTATCTTATAGATTTGGCAGGCAACCAGGAGGATTGGCAAAAGCCTGTATTATATTGGGTGTTACTGGGGTTTCTGTGCCTGTGGGGAAAAACAAATCTCACACCTGGAACTAGAAAGTATGTTCAGTAGCCCCATGCTTCTAGGAGCAGCTCCTTCTAGCTATGCAGTGTAACTCCCTTCAATCCATCTTTTGTATTTTTTTTTTTAAATTTAGGTTACAAGATAGCAGGCTTCCTCATAGCAATGCCATTTCTCCATTGCCATGATAACCTCTCTCCATCATGTCCACTTTTATCTTCTAAGTTTTGTTGGCTTCTTCCTGCTTTAAATTTCCCATCCACTTACACTATTTCCTCTCGTTCCTTTCCTTTCCTTTCCTTTTATCCACTTTCTCTTTTAGATGCATCTCCCCACATTCCTTTCCAAGTTTTCCTAAGTCCTGTAGGTAGTCTATGTTAAACAGAACTAGAAAGTTGATGCCGGATTCTGCATATGTGAGCCAATATGCAGTATTTGTCCCTTGAGGCTGCTTACCTTACTCAGTGGACATTTTCTAGTTCTATTTCCCTGAAGATTTCATACTGTTTTTCCTCTTGAATAAAATTCCATTATGACATGGTCTAGATGTCCAGTATATATTCAGCAATTGTAGGTGATTTAGGCTCTGTCCATTCTCCTGGCTGGAGAGGGCAGGTCTGAATGTGGGTGTCAAAGTGTGTCTATAGTATGACTTAAAATCCTTTAGGTAAATGTCAAGGAATTGTATAGCGTCAGTGTGTAAGAATTCTCCTTTTTCCATATCCACAGCAGCAATTTGTTGTTGGTATTTTTCATGATGGCCATTTTGACTGGGGAAAGGTGGAGTCTTAAGGTAGTTTTAATCTGTTTCTCTGATTGGCTAGGAATGTTGAGCACTTTTCTATTTGTTTTCTAGCCACTTGTAATTCTTCTATTGAGACCTCTAATTCTGCATTCCATTTTTGAATTGGGTTTTTTGTTCTTGCCAACGGAGTAGTGGATTAACTTTTGTGGGGGGCAACCAACAGTCCTTTGACTAGATTTTAGATCTACACTAAGGCAGGAAACTCGTTGTTACTACAACCTCCAGGTGACCACCTAGGCCTTGAGAGGTTGTAGATCTTGGTTAACAACTTATTATTCTTGTTTAACTAAACTGACATAGCATCAAACTGTCTTCTACACACCCCTGCTTATATTCATAGACAAATTGCTCCTAACCTTAGTCAGGGATATCTTTCCTTATAGTGGGTAGTAGTGAATGCAGAGACTCATGCCCACCCAAGAGGCTTAGAATAAATGATGATTGTGGGTTCATTCACAAACAAGACTCCTCCACCAAGGCTCAAGTAACATGAAGGAAGGGGAGTTAGAAAGTACATCAGAGCCGGAAGGTAAGGTGAATTGTACAATATCATTCTCTAGAGTTGTAATTAGTTTGCAATTGCTATAGCAACTCTTATTTGCACTAGGAATATACAAGAATATATATTTTAAACATATCAACAATCAGCCAAGAAGGGATTGGGGTTTGTAAAACCCTGCCTTTTAGTGTGGAGCTATTAAGAGATTCAGGAAGAGGGGAAAACATTGTTTTTGCTTGTGTACCCACTGCTGAGTCTATTGGGATCCATACTCATGGTTACGCAGATGGGCCTGATTAAATGTGGTAGGTCACAAAACAAGACAAATATGAATGAGCACAGAGTGATTGATAGGGCGGAGGGAGGTTGGACAGGGATGATATGGCGATAGGAATGGGGGGGAAGGGAATGGTAAGTATATACTGTATACATGTATGAAACTTCCTATGAACCAGTTCAATTGAAAACAAATTATATGACTGCTCATATTGCCTATGTAAATTAAACTCTATTTAAATGAAGTTGATCTAGAAAGGAAATTAGTGATACAGTGCTATACATATGCATAAATATGATGTAGATATTATCTATGGAATTAGAGAATATAATATTTGAATACAATATTTGAAACAGTTGTTAATCATTGCTTTATTTTCCTGCCATTGGAAACTTTCTTTTGTGCTGAAATTTCAAAAATCTCTATAGCTAGAATTCTACAAAATTTGATTGTATAATGCACACTTGAAATCTGTTGTTTTTGTTGCATAAGATATTTCTGAAAGGCTCAAACATTTTTCTTTCTAAGTTATTTAACTGGCATGTGAATTTCACCTTCCAGTAATCCAATTTGATTCTTTAAAAATATTTATCCTGTTATAAATAATGAAACATTCTATTTGATGCACAATAGAGACATGAGAGGTTTGAAGAGGTAATTTAGTAGTTAAGAGCATGTGCTGCTGTGGCAGAGGATTCAAGTGCAGTTACCAGAACCCATATGATGCAGGTCACATTCACCTGTACATCCAGCTCCAGCTTCCAGTGACACAGTGCCCCTTCTTGTCCCTGAGGACCCCTGCACTCATGTCCACATATGACTCACCTCCTCCTTGATTTAAATATAATTTAGAAGTTACAAAAGTAAATGTTTCAAAAATGAACATGATACAAACATTTATTTTAAAAACACTTGTTAACATTCTGTCTCATCTTTAGTAGCAGCAGCAGTCATAAATATTAATGGTAAATGTATGACATTTAGGAAATGACCTATTGAGGTCATACCAATTATTAGGCATGTGACATAATCATTGATTGGTCTAAGGACCAGAGATTCAGATTTCAGTCTTGATGTATAGAGTGCCAAATAATCCAACCAGAAAAAGGCCACAGCAATTTGATGTGAGAATGTAGAGAAATGAAAACAATTTTTTATGGGGAGGCTTGAAGGTGTTTGGTATTAATCATGGACCCATAGTTCTCCATGAGAAAGATGAGAGACTCCTAATTCTGGAAATTGGATTGAATAAAAAATCAGGTGAACTGTTCTTTGATCTGTAGTCCATGATTTGAATGTCAAGGATAAGGTTTGGAGGAATGAATAAGAGCCTGAGCATTAGAATCATGCAGACAGGGTACTGAGGCCAGCCCGGCCATGTACCAGATGTGTGGCTGGGCCAGCACTGCCCATCTGTGAAAGAGAGATAGCAATAATGACTTTGTTAAAGGAAATGAGGACAAACATGTAAAAATAATTTAGCACAATGGCAGGAAAACAATGAATAGCAATAAAGAACAACGTTTACAAAGGCAATCAATCATCTAAACCGTCTAAATCTCAGCTGGTGTGATTGCTTGTACTGGGACTGTTTATAGTCGGCCATGCATGGAGAAAGGGCTCATGTGTCCCTGCCCCTTCCTAAGGAACTACTGGCTGTTCATGGACACTGGGAGAGGAGAAGTCATTGTCTGTAGCTGTGAGCTCATCAGGCTTTCTTGGTTAGCTGCACACCCCCACAGATATGAACATGGGCAAGGGACCCGTAGGGAGTAGAGTTGCTGAGAGTGGGAGAGAGAATGGAGAGTAATCAGAAAGAAGCTCTCTTTTACTCTACTACTCCTATTTTATAAACAGTGCAGATCACTAATAGCAAATGCCTTATACTAAATGGAAAATTTCAAAGGTGTCAGCATATGAACCAAAATACCCACAGAGAATTTTATATGTCTCTGCTTTAATCTACTTGAGGCTTGATGGTCTAATCAAAGCCCATTAGTCCTTTGCTCAAGTGTTTGGGCTCAGCAGGGAAGCCATGGATTTTTCTGTTTGCTGACTTGTGACCATAGTGAAATCAAGCATATCTAAAAGATGTTGAGTGAAAGAAGTGGGTTCATCCTTCTGTAATAAGAAGATCAGCTCTTTCTGCGTGTGTAAGGGATGATACCGTCCTGAGAAGTGTGTGGACTGCTGTGGGGTCTGTGGCTACTAGTATTGTACCAAATGCGGGGAAATCAGAACAGTGGAGCAAATGAAGCTTTTGAACTTTAGCTATACTTGATCAATTTGAATTTAAATAGCCAAATATGTAGAGTGACTGATACAGTGGTATGCTGGCTTTTTCTGACTGTAACAGATACCTTAGGTAACTTCCAAAGAGAAACATTTAGGTTGTTTCCTGGCTGTGAAGATTCTAGTCTGGGATCAGTTGGCTGTTGCATGATGGGAGTGATGGGTACAAGAAGACACTCATGTCATGGGGTAGAGGCAGAAGAGATAATGAGGAAGGGAATTGTACTGAAGACCACACTCCCATTGGCCATGGAGATCACTCTGTACAGTGCTTGCTATGCACATTTTTGGACCTGAAATTGACTCTCAAAAGCCAGCTGACAGAGCCAGGTGTGGTGTCATGAACTTATAATTGCCATCAGTGGAGAGACAGAGACAGCAGGTCCCCGAGACTCACTGGCCAGTCAGCCTCTTCGTGTTAGTGTGTTCTAAGCCACTGAAAGGTCATGTCTCAAAATACAAAGTGAGTCCAAGGGGAATGGTACCAGAGGAATGGCAGCTGAGGCTTACCTTCGACTTTTACATGCATCTGTACACAACATGCATCTGTATACATGTGCACACTTGCAAAAATACATGTACACACACACATGTACACACATGTACACACACACACACACTCACACAACCCCAGTACATTCCTAATCCTAATCATCTAAAGATCTGTCCCGACGCTTCACAGCTTAAAGTTCCAACAGTAAGAACACCTCTGCATATACTAAACTGCGAAAATTTTGTCCTTAGCAGAATACTTTCAATCTAAATCATTGTAATTGCAAAACATAGACAAAGAGATTCATTTGTGTGTGTGTGTGTGTGTGTGTGTGTGTGTGTGTACGCGTGAGAGAGAGAGAGAGAGAGAGAGAGAGAGAGAGAGAGAGAGAGAGAGAGGCATGTCTGTGCATCACTCCTCACTCACTGGCCAATGGAATTGTTAAATGTCTACCAGGTCTTGGCAGCACAAGCCTTCACTCTCATCTGAATTCTCTGTTGTCTCTGTATCTGTTTTTGTTTCTGTCTCTGTCTCTCTGTCTCTCTCTCTATCTCTTGCATGGCAAAAGAGGCCTGAAATATTGAGAACATTATTTAGATAAAATTTTCTTCCTAATAATCCAGTCCCCAGCAGACTAAAAATCTCTTCTGGTAGTTGATCTTTAAAAATTGAAGCAGTTTAATAAATATTCAAATCACTTTAAGTGTCCAGATCCTTATAAACTTACCAGCAGAGTTCTACATTTAAATCTAATTATGTGCCTCAGAATAAGTAAGCATAGAACTAAATTACTCAATCTGAACCAAACTGAACTTCTGATGCTTTTTTCTTTGAGGAAAAGATCAAAGCCTCAAAATTTTGTCCTCTTTGCTAACATTTCCAGAAGAGTCTTTAATGACATTTCCCACCTTTGCCTAAGACAAACAATGCACATTCAGCATGTCATTAACTGCTTGATGGCCTGGGAATATAGTTTAGATGAAGTTTTCAAGGACTTGAGGAATGGTCTTTGAACACCTCTTGTTAAGAAGGCTCATCACCAAACCTCAGCCTCTTGAGTGTCAGCAGAGGAGCATCCCACTAGTCATGCCTCCGTATGATTACCACTCACTCCCTGGCCAGTGGAGGAGTTAAATAAATGTCTACCTGGCTTTGGCTGCACAAGTCTTTGTTCTCTTCTTAATTCTACTGTTCTTTGATTTCATCAAAAGACCTATTTGCATATGGGCTGATAAGGCACTGTGGCATCGGGATCCTGGAATTTGTACAGGCGCAGATCTGGCACAGACCTGATGAAAACTCAATTATGATTTATGTCTATGCAACAGAATTTCCTATTGATTACTTGCCAGGACCATGATAAAACAATGTTAGGCTCAAAGCCAATCCTTCCCTGCCATAATTTTTACTTGGGTTTTATGCTCTGTGCCCCTCCTTGAGTTTTCTGAACATTTGTGAACAACAATGGTTCAGAAAAAGAAATGAACCTTAGGTATGCAAATTTGTTTACAACAAAAGACCCCTTTCTTAACTTTCAAAGTTTAGTTTTGTAGCCAGCTTTCAATACTTGGGATTTATTTAGCACCTATTCATGTATATCACATTGCTTTAAATTTTGTAAAAAGTGAAAGAAATGGAACCCATTGCTCATGCTTTGAAGTACTTGCTCATGGTAAGCAGGAAAATGAACTATCTTGAGATGAAATTCCAGTAAGGAAGCAATCTCCTAATGTTGATATAATGTCGATCCCATTGGACAAAAGGGGATGATGGTCAGAATAAGCCTGCATGTCTTTTTAGCGATGATTCTGAAGGATATTAAAATAAAGGAATCATAATAGATTTGAGAGAATACGAAATAAGAGTCCTTAAGGGATTATCTAGGAGAAAGTTTCCTGTTTTCTGTTCATCAGTCTCCTGTTGAGAGTGTGAACATGATTCTTCACTATTACAAATAAAATCTTTATTTAAAATATAGTACTAGCCCTGGTGTAAGTGCTTACAAATCTGAGTCATTTACATCCTGCAACACCCAAGTGAAGTAAAGTCCTTTATAATCTCCATTTTACAGATGAGTTCATTGAAGAGTGTCGTTAAAAGACCTGTTGAGTATTCTGTGCTCATAGACAGTGGTATGCAAATTTGTAATCACTCTATGACTCAAAACATAGATTTTGGTGCTGGTCCCATAATCTGGTTTGAGGTGGTTCTTGCCCTATGATCCAGTTTCTAGGTAGTGATGCTATCTTCATAATCTAACTGTTAGGTTAGTGGTCCTCAACCTGTGGGTTGTAATCTCTTTGTTGTCAAATGACTTTTCAACAGGGTCACCTAAGACGGCTGGAAAACACAGATATTTGCATTAGGATTCACAACTAGCAAATTACAGTTATGAAGTTGCAATGACAATAATTTTATGGTTGGGCTCAATTGAAAATGAGGAAGTATATTAAGGGGGTCACAGAATTAGGAAGATGGAACACTGGTAGGTAGTTGTGCTGGCTTGGTGATCTAGGACACAGGTAATGATGGCCTCCCTGTGATGCAGCTCAGCTCATAGGCATTGGTGCTGGACTTTTTTTTTTTTTAATTTTTTTTATTCGATATAATTTATTTACGTTTCAAATGATTGCCCCTTTTCTAGCCCCCCCACTCCCCGAAAGTCCCGTAAGCCCCCTTCTCTTCCCCTGTCCTCCCATCCACCCCTTCCCACTTCCCCGTTCTGGTTTTGCTGAATACTGTTTCACTGAGTCTTTCCAGAACCAGGGGCCACTCCTCCTTTCTTCTTGTACCTCATTTGATGTGTGGATTATGTTTTGGGTATTCCAGTTTTCTAGGTTAATATCCACTTATTAGTGAGTGCATACCATGATTCACCTTTTGAGTCTGGGTTACCTCACTGAGTATGATATTCTCTAGCTCCATCCATTTGCCTAAGAATTTCATGAATTCGTTGTTTCTAATGGCTGAATAGTACTCCATTGTGTAGATATACCACATTTTTTGCATCCACTCTTCTGTTGAGGGATACCTGGGTTCTTTCCAGCATCTGGCAATTATAAATAGGGCTGCTATGAACATAGTAGAACATGTATCCTTATTACATGGTGGGGAGTCTTCTGGGTATATGCCCAGGAGTGGTATAGCAGGATCTTCTGGAAGTGAGGTGCCCAGTTTTCGGAGGAACCGCCAGAATGCTTTCCAGAGTGGTTGTACCAATTTGCAACCCCACCAGCAGTGGAGGAGTGTTCCTCTTTCTCCACACCCTCTCCAACACCTGCTGTCTCCTGAATTTTTAATCTTAGCCATTCTGACTGGTGTAAGATGAAATCTTAGGGTTGTTTTGATTTGCATTTCCCTAATGACTAATGAAGTTGAGCATTTTTTAAGATGCTTCTCCGCCATCCGAAATTCTTCAGGTGAGAATTCTTTGTTTAACTCTGTACCCCATTTTTTAATAGGGTTGTTTGGTTTTCTGGAGTCTAACTTCTTGAGTTCTTTATATATATTGGATATTAGCCCTCTATCTGATGTAGGATTGGTGAAGATCTTTTCCCAATTTGTTGGTTGCCGATTTGTCCTCTTGATGGTGTCCTTTGCCTTACAGAAACTTTGTATTTTATGAGGTCCCATTTGTCAATTCTTGCTCTTAGAGCATACGCTATTGGTGTTCTGTTCAGAAACTTTCTCCCTGTACCGATGTCCTCAAGGGTCTTCCCCAGTTTCTTTTCTATTAGCTTCAGAGTGTCTGGCTTTATGTGGAGGTCCTTGATCCATTTGGATTTGAGCTTAGTACAAGGAGACAAGGATGGATCAATTCGCATTCTTCTGCATGCTGATCTCCAGTTGAACCAGCACCATTTGTTGAAAAGGCTATCTTTTTTCCATTGGATGTTTTCAGCCTCTTTGTCGAGGATCAAGTGGCCATAGGTGTGTGGGTTCATTTCTGGATCTTCAATCCTGTTCCATTGATCCTCCTGCCTGTCACTGTACCAATACCATGCAGTTTTTAACACTATTGCTCTGTAGTATTGCTTGAGGTCAGGGATACTGATTCCCCCAGATTTTCTTTTGTTGCTGAGAATAGTTTTAGCTATCCTGGGTTTTTTGTTGTTCCAGATGAATTTGATAATTGCTCTTTCTAACTCTGTGAAAAATTGAGTTGGGATTTTGATGGGTATTGCATTGAATCTGTATAGTGCTTTAGGCAAAATGGCCATTTTAACTATATTAATTCTACCGATCCATGAGCATGGGAGGTTTTCCCATTTTTTGAGGTCTTCTTCCATTTCCCTCTTCAGAGTCTTGAAGTTCTTGTCATACAGATCTTTCACATGTTTGGTAAGAGTCACCCCAAGATACTTTATACTGTTTGAGGCTATTGTGAATGGGGTCATTTCCCTAATTTCTTTCTCAGCCTGCTTATCCTTTGAGTATAGGAAGGCCACTGATTTGCTTGAGTTGATTTTATAACCTGCCACTTTGCTGAAGTTGTTTATCAGCTGTAGGAGCTCTCTAGTGGAGTTCTTTGGGTCACTTAGGTAGACGATCATGTCGTCTGCAAATAATGATAGTTTGACTTCTTCCTTTCCAATTTGTATCCCTTTGACCTCCTTATGTTGTCGAATTGCCCGAGCTAGTACCTCAAGTACAATATTGAAAAGATAAGGAGAAAGGGGGCAGCCTTGTCTGGTCCCTGATTTCAGTGGGATTGCTTCAAGTTTCTCTCCATTTAGGTGCTGGAGTTTTTAATAAGACTTCAGATCCAGGTTCTGTGCTGTCAATCACAGCCCCATACGGCCTCCTTTCTGTAGAGACCAGACAGATGAGGAGTGAGAAAGCAGAGGGTCTTTGTTCTTGTTCTTTAGCTCAGGAATGCTAGTTCTTGGGTAGCTGAAGTGTACATAGTTTACACAGCCTGTTCTGAAGAATTTTCCTCAGCCCTGCAGAGGAAGCCAGAGAATGCTGTGTTAAGGAATCGATTGAACTGCAACCTCAAAGAGAGATATGTAAAGGTTCTAGATTCTGTGTCCTGGAAGATGACCTTATTTAAAAATGCTCTGCAGAGAGATGATCAGATCGTTTTTGTTGAGCATCACTGGAGAATTCATGCCAGTTGAAAGTGGTTTTCAAGTGGTTGCAGTGGCCTCATCAGCTAATGACTAAATTAAAAAGAGGCCACCTCTTCTTCATCCATAGAGAGCGGGAAAAACTTTAAACATCTACATTGGGGCTGGAAGATGGCTCAGCTGTCAAAGGCTAGTCTCACAACCATAAACATCTACACTGAGGTTAATGAGGGAGCACATCAAATAAAAATCTTCACCTGACTACTTGAAAATATGCACAATTAAAAAATTAATAAAAATTGACATCTCAAAAATGTTACTCTTACACATCTGTGCCAAAATCTGAATGAGGCCACCGTATCAGACAATGTGATTAGAATGTACTTTCAATATCTAATCCCAGAGACCTCCTCACTAACTTTCTTACTACTTATATATTTTAATGATTTTAATTTTTATTTTACTATTTGACAGCTTCATACATTTATTATGATGAATCTTTGTCATTTTACCCCCTCCCACCTATTTCCCTTTTGTCCCCTTCCCTCTCCTATGGAAACATTTATTCCCAACTCCATTTTCCACTCTTATTGATACTACAGTCAGAACACCACCATTCTGGGTGAATAATGTAAATTATTCACATTATAAAAGGAAAAAAATCACACATAGAAGATGCAGTATCCTTTCTTTATTGAACAGTGACCTTAAACTATATGTCAAGCATCTGATTGCCAAGTCACAGACTTAGTTTCACAGGCAAACACTATATATGAAAAATAGAATTATGGAAAAGCAGGAAGAAGCTGAGGAGAAGAGCAACCCTGTAGGAGGACCAGCAGTCTCATTTAACCAGGACCCTTGAGACCTCTCAGACACTGGACCACCAACCAGGCAGCACACACCAGCTGACATGAGGTCCCCAACACATATACAGCAGAGGACTGCCAGCTCTGGGTTCAATCAGGGAAGATGTACCTAAGGCTCAAGAGACTGGAGGCCCCAGGGAGTTTAGAGGGCTGGTGGGTGGTGGGTGGTGGGTGGTGGGTGGTGGGGACATTCTTGTAGAGACGGGGGCAGGGAGGAGGTATAGGATGTGGAACAGGGTGGACCGGGAGGGGAATACAATCATAAAATCTAGAGTGTAAAATAAATAAATAAATAAATAAATAAATAAATAAATAAATAAATAAATAAATAAAAAATGGAAAAAGAAAATCAGAGTCATCCCCTGTCCCCAGCTTGCTTATATTCTCCTTGGTAGTTTAGAAAAAATGTGGGTAAAATAGCAGATTGTTGTTGTATTTATTGACAATCCCTTCATCTTTGTTCCCTTGAAAGTTTGGCTGCTTTAAAAGAGTGAGCTGAAGTTAGCTGGAACCCCAGGTACAGATGTTTATGCAGAAGTGACCCTGTTGTGATTTTGCTTGGCTCAGAGCCAAATGGAACTTTGTTTTTCTTTTCTTTTTTTTTTTTTTTTTTTTTTTTTTTTTTTTTTTTTTTTTTTTTTTTTTGCCGTTGCACTCTGTTGCCTTGGGGATTACAAAGGATTGTGTGTAACTTTCTGTTTTCTAAAACTTGGCTCTTAATGATTCAACCCCTCCTACTGCTGGCATAGAGAAGAATAACACAGCCATTCTTTCTAACATGAATATTAGTGAAGTTTTTTTTTTCAGATAAGAAGAAGCTTTAAAAGGCCTCTGACCCCACTGGCCAATTATTGTACAATAAAAAAAGTGCCTCGTAGCCTCTTTGTCTTTATTCTTTCTGTTTTCTAACAAGTTAGTGTTTATCATAGATATCCTCATTTAGTTGGCTGATAAATAATGAATGACCTCATAACTCCCTGCTATTTCCTTAAAGTGAATGTCACATGTACTAATTATTGTGTGTACACACATATGCATATGTGTGCTTTTGTATATTGTCATGTGCACAGGCTTGTATGTATAGTGTGTGCTTGTGCATGCAATCTTCAGTGTTGTTCCTCAGCAGCAGCTTGTTTCTTTTCTTTCATTTTCTCTCTTTATTGATTAACTTATTTATCTATTTTCATGTTATTTATTTATTTATTTATTCATTTATTTATTTATTTTTACAGGGTCTTGTACTTGGGTGTGAGGCTTCCGGTTTGTAGGCTAAGATGGCTGCCAAGCAAGCCCCAGGATCTTTCTGTTTCTATGAAGCACTCCACTTGGGCACATCAGGCCTGGCTTTTGCATGGGTGTTCTTGATTGAACTCAGTTACTCATGCTTGTATACTTTATTGGGTGAACTATCTTCTCCTCTCTTTGGATTATTTTCTTGCACTATGTGATAGGATTATTCTTCTCAGATTTAAAGATGCCAGTGCTGTGTTGATATTTATTTTGGACAACAGTGGTAACCACTTGTCTTTGTTGATAAAGAGTAGTATTATTTTACCATGTAAAAAATGGAGTAGAATTTTGGGGTCTTGACTGAGTTCAAAATAACTATTCTACTATTTTTATTTTTTAGATGGTTATTTGTCTTTTAGTAAGAAAGTGAAAGAAAGGATATATATTTGGGTAGATGGGGAAGATCAGAGAGGAGTTGGCAGAGAGAAAACCAACCATAATCAGAGTATAGTATAGGAAAAAACCCTATTTTTAATAAAAAAATCAATCCTAGTATTTCTTGTAGGTATTTTCTCTATTCAAGGAAGGCAAGGCAATTGCGTCGCTGTTCACTTGATATGTGCTTTTCTATACTTTCCAGGTTCTCAAAAATACGTTGCACTGCATTCAATCTCTGGGATCTACCTGGGCATTGAAGGATGAGCTTAATGATGCAGCACACCATCGTTTTTTGTGCATTGGTCACATTGACCCAGGACCTTGCTAATATATGATGTCTATTAAAAGCTAGCAGAGACAATATTTGGAGAGGTTCTTCCGTCGTTTTTAAATTTTATTCAGCTATTTTGAGCAGTTTGTCTGAGGACACCTGCTCAGTGATGGCTGGAACATTTTTTTGCTTGCTATGTTGCTATTTCTGATATTCCTCTTGCCTTTCCTCTGTTTTTTATTCGATATATTTTTTTATTTACATTTCAAATGATTTCCACTTTTCTGGTTCCCCACTCCCCGAAAGTCCCATAAGCCCTCTTCCCTCCCCGTGTTCCCTCATCCACCCCTTCCCACTTCCATGTTCTGGTATTGCCCTATACTGCTACACTGAGTCTTTCCATAACCAGGGGCCACACATCAAATGATGTCCAAGAAGAACGGAGGAGTGGCTCCTCTTGCATTTCCAAAGGTAATCTTCTGATTGGTGTCTATGAGTATGCCCGTAGCAGTCAATAGTCAACTTAATAAGCTGCCCACAGATCTTACATGAAGAATAAAGAAACTGTGGCTCATCACGTTACCTATTTATCCGATCCTGGGGAATGGTTATGTATAGTCTGGATACCAAGAATAACTACACTTCCTCAGGAGACAGAAATTGTTAGGGTTTTATAGACACAGAGTTATCTAACTGATAAGACTGTACTTCCCATGTGGGGGCAGTTCTGTGGCTCACCTCTTCGAATGTGAGGCACCGTGTTTTCATCATTAGACTCATGCTTGTGTGCATATCATCTCCAGTCTTGTTTACTTTCTCCCATTGCTCCATTTTAACTGCCCCTGTTGTGTTATCTTCTATGTTTCTTATTATAAACTGCTTCATATTTTTCCAGGAATAGATCCTGGAATCCTGGATCCAAATATGTATCCAGAAATTGACCAATTCCAAATGGAGTACGGCATGAACTAGTGAAGGGATAATGGGAATCTGGATGCAGAGGATAATACGAACCAACATAGAAAGGGAGTGTGAGTACAGTTTTGACAGAGGATCAGATTTTAAAAAGACTTAACTTCCCTATGACAGTCAAGTCAATGTGTAGCAGAGCTGTCCAGCTGAGATCACTAAACTAGAACATGGCAAAGGATACATTGCTTAAAAATAAAACTGCTTTTTAATGTCTCTCAGCATGATCTATTTTATCGTATGTATAAATATGTGAAAATATTTTCAGTACTGTACACTTGAATAAAGACTACTAAGTCCCTGAGAAAAAGCAAGGTCATTTAGACATGAATATTATACCATCTGAAGAGAATAGGGACTCCTCAGGAAGACCAATAGAGTCAACTAACCTGGACCCTTGGGGGTTTCCAAAGCCTGAACCACCAACCAAAGAGCAAGCATGGGCTGGACCTAGGCCCCTTGCACATATGTAGCAGATGAGCTTGGTCTTAATGAGGGTCCTCCAACACCTGGAGCAGGGGCTCTCCCTGAGCCTGTTGCCTGCCTGTGGATCCGTTGTCCCTAAATGGACTGCCCTGTCTGGCCTCAGTGGAAGAGAATGAGCCTAGTTTTGCAGCAACGTGATGTATGGGGGTGGGGGCATGAGGGTGGGAGAGTGTTAGTGCAGCAGGGTGACACCCAGAGTGTGGCTTCCCCTTCTCAAAAGAGAAGGGGGAGGTGGAATGGGGAGGACTTGTGTGAGGGGGGTACTGAGAAGAGAGGAAGGGCTGACATTGAGATGTAATATGAATAAATAAATAAATTTAAAATGAGAAATTCAGTACATTGGTGTTCAGTACGTCTATCAAGACTTCAGAAATAGGTGATAGCATTGTTTCAATTGTATGTGTGGTTTTACAGGACATGTGTAGGACAGATAGATGCAAGAGAATAGTATCATTTTGTGAGATTAGGTATAAATCGGAAATTCAGCTGAGTACAGAAGTTATTCAAGTCAAAGATCAGCATTCTGTCTCCTTTAATCACCTGGAAACTTCTAAGCCTTCAGGCTCCATTTTCATTGGGTATTTTCCCATGATTAAGGTTAGATCAGGTCTCTCCTGACTTATTCAGCCTCTTGTTTTGCACACAGTACAGAACCAGTGAACTATGTTAAATGAACCCGTGAACAGAATGCATGTGAGGTATGCTCTATATATCTGCAATCAAGATGACGTTGATTTGCTCTTGGAGAAACTAGGATAACCATTTGACATATTACCCAATTGGAAAATACAGGCTAAGATAAAGTGCTTTGTAGACTCAATATCTCAGAAAACAATTCAATGTTATTTTTACAGATAACTTGAATCCACTTGTTTTCCACAGTGTGGAGCCTTCACCAACATGAACCAATCATTTTCCTTTTGGTTTTAAAATAATGGATTGTGCTGTTGGGGAGATCTGAAGACCAGCATTTCCAATGAAGAGATGACATCTGCTCACAAAAATCACCTGGAAAGTTTTCATCAGAGGCTCTTACCCTGGAGTCTTACAGTTTTTGCTAGAAGTGTGGTTCATCTATTAGACAAGGATAATAACCTCATAAAGTTTTTTGAATAATGCGATGAAATAATAAAGGTAAACAGTCTAGCATAATGTTTGTGCCTATTTAAACCAGGTTTCCAAAATAAAACTGAGTTTTATTATTTGTGTCAAATACAACTACCCTGAGGGTCCAAAGTCATGTTTCCATGTAAACAATTTCCTGATACCCAAGCTGAGTGGATTGCTTTTCCTCCAAAACACCTTTTGAGGGTGCTATAATGACCATCTCTCAAATATTAACTCTTATAAGCTTGACGTCTACTTATCCTGTAAGCACTTTAAATATGAATAATTTTACCTGAATAATTGCCAACAACATCCTTCAGTGAAATTAATGTATTATTCTGGGACCAAGGCATGACATACACAGATGTTTTTAATGATTAATCCAATTATTCAAACAGTGGCGCTTTTGCCCTTGCTTCAGGGCTCCAGAAAGGAATGGTTAAGCTCCACTGGTTGTCTAGATCAGTGTGTTTCAACCTTGCCAGTGCAGCCATTCTGAGGCGGGGGTGTATAATTCTTTGCTTGATGAGTTTGTCTTCTGCATCGTAGGGAGTGGAACCACGTCCTTGGCTTCTTCAATCAGATGTCAGTAGTATAGACCTACTCCACCAATTGTAATGACAAAGAAAACCCATCTCTGTACACTGTCAACTATTTCCTGGATATTGCTAGGTGAGCAACATCATACCTCTCTAGTTGAGAAGCACTGGAGTGATAGTGTCAAACTGTTCCTTCTTTTCACTACATCATACGATGAATCCTTAGAGTATATTTTGAAATTAAATTGTGGAATCTTCTTTCTGGATCCATTTAAAACAAGACCAGTAATTTTCAGTTCTGTATGATTCAGAGACTTAGACCAAATCATTCTTTGAGATCTCTCCTTATTCTCACTGGGGCTGCCTCTTCTTTGCCTTCATGATATAATGCAGGCTGTGCTTTGCCCTCTTATAATGCATTACATATGGGTCTTCTGGTTTTGATTACTGAAAAATGGTCATGAATCTTGCATCCTTTAAGATTTTTTTAATCAGCTTCCAACATTCAGAGGTTCTCTTGTCCATCAAGCCATAAACATCACTCTGTATCATTTTCAAGGTGGATTTAGAAGAGTAGGATCAGAGGTGTGCGCTTGCTGTGGCTGTTTTCCTGTCCCAGAGCTTCTTTGCACATCGGTAGCGGGTGATACACACAGACCTTGGAACATATCCAAGCAGGGTTGCCATAGACCATTGTCAGCACCTACTTTGACAATCAGCACATTGTGCAGAACAATCCCAGAAGTCTTAGAAGAGGATAGCCCAGGGCCCAAGAGCTGCTGTTTATGTATGGCCCAAGACCAAGAATGATATGGCAATCACTTTAATGAATTTGTTTAGTTAAAACTTGTGCCAACAGCACCCAAGGGCCTCACCCTTCCTCCCAGGATTCTACTCTCATTGAAAATAATGCTGCATATGTTTGAGAAGTGTAGACATGTTCTGGGGTAACATGCATGAGGAATGCACACAAGCCCATAGTGGCCATTCCACCTGTTGGCATATATGTGTTTTAGTATTCCTGTTTCAGGCTTGTAACACCAGAGAGGAAGATTTGATGTGGTACAGGCTTTTCTAGGGGTTCATTGGACCTATTGGTCAGGGTAAGGATGGGGAATCAGGGGAGAATATGAGGGAGAAAAAAAAAGGTGCTGCCTGATTCTACAAGGTAGTCCTCTTGCTTCATTCAAAACTCTCTCTCTCTCTCTCTCTCTCTCTCTCTCTCTCTCTCTCTCTCTGTGTGTGTGTGTGTGTGTGTACATATATGTACATAGGGACGCCAGAATAAAACTTGGGTTTTATCCCTCAGATATTACCCACCATCTTTTAGACAGAGTCTCTTATGGGATTGGAACTTACTAAGAAGTTTGGACTCACTGGCCAGGAAGTCCCTGTGGTCTGTTTCTTTCTGCCTCTGCCAATTTCAAGTGTGAACTACCTAGCAACTACCATAGCTTTTCTACATGAATTCTGGGAAGGCAACTTGGATCTTTGTGCTCACAAAGAAAGGGATTTACTGACTGACCTATTTTTCCAGCTCTTCCTGCCCGACTTATTTGAGTTTGAGTAGAGATCTGTATCAAATTTGAATAGAGGTTCTTCCTCAATTTTATGTATTTCAATTATATATGAGGTCAAATAAAAATAAATCACATCTATGAGATATGACCACATAATGTACAATGTGTTAATAAAATGTTTTAAAAGAGGGCTGGGATTGTAGTTCAGCCTGTAGAGTACATTCTAGCATATACAAAGCCCTGGATTTAATTATCCACACTGCATAAATATGAATGCCACAAAAAGTGTCCACAACTTCATGATGGTAGAAAAGCTTTTGTTACAGGAAAATTGGTTAAAGGAAGGGTCTACACTCAGTAAATTCATAGCTTTCCCTGACCCATGGCGTTGGGTTAAATACACAGAAGTAGACCTGTGGAAAAGACTGAGAAACAGCTCACAAGGATGGGCTCCCCTCGGCTTAAGTATTCATGTAGCCAAGTTTATATGAAGATGGAAGGAAATTTACTTTCAACATAATGACTTGTGTTGGTACAATGTTTTTATTGACTCTTATTCTAAGCTATGGCTTTTATATTTTTCTGTTCTCTTTGACGGATATTTAATGAGTACATTTTAAAGATCATTTTTGCTGTTTTATAGTCAGAGTGCTAGGCTCTAACAACTGAAATTTGTAAAGCTGTACAATATAGCCATTCCAACATGCTTCCATCAGTCATACACCAATAAATAACAGTGATTTCAAGGGTGATTAATCATAATCATTATAAAGCACTTTGGTCAAGCCAACATCTGTTTCCATGGATACAGCAGCTGGCCAACACAGCGTTGCAATTTATATATTTTAGTTATTGTTCCCAGATGACTATGAAGGCCATTGTACACAGTATGACCTTTAGCTTTAAGCCCCAACGAGCTCTCAAGTGGGTTACATACAGTCTATAGTTCTTTTGAAAAAACTTTGTTGAAAATTGTGGAGATCTGAGGAATTGAAGTAAGTCTTCAAAAGTCTTCTCACCATTACTTCCTTAAAAGGGCCAGGTGAAGAGGCTAATTGTGCTGATGATACTATCAGTGTATGAGAGTCTCACGAGGCTGGCTGTAGTAAGGTCTAGTCTCTTTCTGCACGATGGAGTGACTAGTTAACAATCACCTTTTATATACTGATGAATCTGGAAGATGGAACTTGAAGACTCCAGTCACAATGTGATGACAAAAGAGGAATAAAGTAGTCACTCTGACTTGTCAGGCTGTGTGTGTGTGTGTGTGTGTGTGTGTGTGTGCGCGTGCGTGTGTGTGTATTGAAATTTACTATACAGTAAGTGATGAATAACCATTTCATGTTAATAAAAATTATTACAAGGAGGCAGGGGACGTTGCTCACTTGACAGAATGCTTGAGACCCTTCATTTGACCCTCAGAGCCACAAATACTGGGCATGATAATAAACACCTGTAATCCCGAGTACTTCGAGAAAGAGGAGGGGGAGGCAGAAGGATGGAAATTTCCTATTCAGCCTTGACTATTAATGAACTTTGAAGCCAGTTGAAATATGTAAACCCTAAGTTAAAAGCATGTTTGACCTATAATTATTAGCTACACTTATTTGCATCTTGTGTATTAAATTATCATACCATATCTTGTATGTATGTAAATTAAAATACTTATGTTAGAACTTAAAAAAGACTCTCAAACTACTAACATTACTGAGGGTGAGAGTTTTCATGCCTTACTCTTTGTCCTACTCATTCTGAGTGGAAACATCTAATTCTCCTGCCCCTTAGGTCACAGCTAATGTTCATGTGTTTTCTTTGGTTACTCTAGGCAAATGTGGTTCTCTATTTATCATGTCGGCATGCACAGGGACATGAGCCCGTGGGCATGCACATATCCGTGTGTGCATACTTACGTGTATACATAAGAGCAGAGCAAGTCATTGCAGCAGAGTTGAGGCATAAATGGTTAAAAAAGCTTACATTAAGCAAAGCTACATAGGCAGCTGAAGAACTGTGAAGCCATGTGGAATGCTGAGCCAGTAAACTCTACCGCACTCAAAATGGCTACCACTGGGCATTAGGTTTAGTTTTAGAGGAACATTGGACTTGTTTAAATCAAAGTTACCTGAGTGAGAACTGAAAAACTTTTAACTGTGAATGCTAGATAAAATCTCATACCTATGACCAGCCTATGAAACACACCCTCCATGATAAGAGAAAACAAAATGAATATCAGCAACATAGGAACACAGGAGGGAATATAGACATTGAATAAGGTAAGTCCATAAAGCTGGTTTTTGGACCTATGTAGCACACACATAGTGCAAAGTTCTAGTTAAACTGTCTATGATCCTCATAGTAAGGATGGCCTCTCCTACAAGAACATAACTTTTCTGGGATGTAGAAGAATCAGAATAGGGAAAAACTAGTGGTTTGGTTCTTTCTTTCTTGGAAGATAGACTCACGCTTGGTCCTTCAGCCCTTTAAACCTTCATTAATTCACTTGATTTATTTTTCTGGATGGATTAGATGCTAAGAAACCCTTATGTTTTGACCATTGTTGTCTAATTTCTTTTAAATTACAGAACCAACTGGCAGAATTCTTCTCTCTTCTCTACAAAATAAGGAGACAGTAAAGTGGTGAACTCTTATAGGGCTGAAAAATTAGGCCTAATGTAGATCTTTCTCATTCCACATACTAGATTAAAAAATGTTGGGATTTGCACACCTGCATAAGTTTTCTATACTGTGTGCAAGATAAAGATGTATTCAGCAACTGTAAAAACACATGTTCATTATTGCACAGCTTTTTGTGGTCAGAAGTCTGTTTAAGGTTGAATTAAGTTGTTTCCTATGTTTCCATGAAGGTGTTGGCCAGGACTGTGTTCTCATCTGGAGGCTCAAAGGGCAAGGATCACTTTGTAGCTCACTTAGGATGCTGGAATACTTAGATTTCTTTCAGCAATAAGAGTTAGGAAGCCAGAAAGGAAAGCAAACATTACAGCACATTAGTCAGCATGAGCGGTTTACCATGTGGACATTCTATCATTCACGGCACATTTTTTATGCCTCCACACACAGAGTGTGCTATATTACTTGCTCATGAATACCAGGAGACAAGGATTGTAGGGCCCCGGATGCCGTACTTCCTAACTTTGAAGATACAAGTTTAAGGAATGCCTGCAGCCAGACTCGTACCAGAGACACCATGGAACAGTCTTTGGCTGCTGCTTGGGTGCAGAGTTAAAGGTCAGAAGCTTGTGAGGGTCCTCAGGGTAGGGTGTACCTAGCTCTACAACTTCTGCTTCTCTTTCACTGAAAGTTGTCTTTGCAGCTTTCACTTTTGTGAGCATCCTGCATTTTCAATCCTGTTGTACACTGAGTATCCTCACAATGAAAGCGACAATTTGCCTGATTCCATGTTTGAAGGCAGGTGTCTTTGATCCATTTGCTTTTCCAAAGCATCAGCTGTGTGCAACATCTCTCTACTTTGTCATGTCCTTGTCATGGTCAATCTGCCTTGCCATGATCAATCTGGCAAATTCTCTACTCTCTCCATCATTGGGAGCAACACTTCTACTTTAGTGTTTGTCCCAAATTCCAAATTTCATATATGTGACATGTACATCTCTCTCTCTCTCTCTCTCTCTCTCTCTCTCTCTCTCTCTCTCTCTCTCTCTCACACACACACACACACACATACTGATCTGAGTCTAACTTGTTACCAACACATAACACAATGCTCGTGTCCTATCTAATTTGTTATACATTTCACTATTTTGTTTCCATTGATTGCCAAGTAATATATCATTTTATGAACAGAACACTATTAGTTTTTTATGAATTAGTGGGAAGTTTGCAGCTTGCAATTATTGTAAATCATGGTACATGTAAGTTCATATGGAGATTTTTGTGTAGAAGTTTATTTCTCTTTGAAGAATAGTGGTGGGAAATGATTGTTAGCAGTTACTTCTAGTAAGTAGAGAAATGTACTATCATGGTTACTAAAACTACTGAAGACATGATAAAGAAGGGGCATTTTGAGAGATACTGCAGATGGCAAGAATGTTTTCCTGGGTGTCAGTTTATGATTCCTCAAAGTGTGCTCCATGGAAAAGATAATCTTAGGGTTTTTTTTTTCACTGTGTGAACTTACCTTTCTTTCTGTCTTGTAGGAAAGTCTCATGGAATGGAATTAATTGATCATGGTTTAATTTTTGGTTACACAGAACAAATTAAAGGCCACATTTCTTTAGTAGAATGCTCTCCAAAGGCCTGTGGCATTATAGGTACTCTGACTCTGGTGTTCAACCCTCTGGTATGACTTGCACAAATCTATACCCTTGTGGCTCTGGTTCTATCATGTGTTGCTGCATTCTTTGTGTCTCTTGTGGACTGGGATTGGTCAAATAACCCATTAATATAATCTGGCTCTATTGTTTTCCAGGTGGCCATTGCTTCAGCAGTGTCAGGATGTTCATAAACTGTGCCACATGTTTCCTGCTTATGCCTCTTCATATGCAGTCCCCTTTCTGGTGATTTTTGTTTTGGTCCTGCTCACACACCAGTTTGTTCCTGGTCAAGACATTTTGATATTTGTATCAAATGTGTATTTTATTAATTGATCACAATTTGCATAAGCTAAAATGTCCTCCCCTGCTGTTTCCATGGAGGAACCAGTGTTTTTATCTTATGTTGTTTCCATGGCAGAATCTGTGTCTTTTTTTTTTTTTTCTGTGTGTGTCTCTTATGGACCTAGCCTGGTTCCTGGTAGAATACATAGATACACAGATTACCACCTTCTTTGAATGATGGGGCATTGGATATTCAGTAGAAAATTTTCTAGTTCTGTAAAGGGATGGGTAAATTGACAGACATGAGAAAGTGGAACACTTGGCTAAAGATAGAACAAGAGGGAAGCAGGAAAATGCAGTTAAGTCTGAGGCTCAAACCTGCTCCTTCAGTGTGTCTGGTTTTAACTAAGTCCTGAGAAATACAATTTAAAAGGATGAAAACTTTGTCTTGGCTTATGAGGTGAGTGCATGCTTGTGAGGATAGTGTATGGTCACCTGACTCTGTTGCTCTGGACTGTGCATACTGAGGCAGAACATTGTGGTAGAAAGCAACTGATTTGGTAAGGAGACACACTACATGGAAGACAGGAGAGATTGAAACTGAGAGAGGCCTACTACAAGAAAATACACTTCCAGGGCATACCCTTGGTGCCCTACTTTTTATAGTCAGGTCTCACCTCCAGTGATTTCCCTTGTCTTTCAATAAGGCCATCAGATTATACAGCTACCAATGGATCAATCCATTGATGAGCTGTATGATGATATCCCTTCAAAATAGTCCCTCTCTGAACATGAATGCACTGGGGTTAATGGATGAAGGACATTTCAGATTCAAATCGAAACATCAAGAAAGGAGTACAAGAACAGAAGAGCCATTATATTATAGAATATGCCTTTTGCATTGGTTTTTACCCTTGAGAAAATATTCAAGAGTATAGTTTAGCCTTCCAGTCTCCATCTGCGCCCTGAAACTAAGGCTGTTACACAACCCTTCACACCCAAATCCCCCTGGAAAGAGCTGGTCTCCCAGGAGTCCTCATACTCAAGCCTATCGGTGAGATCACCACTTTTACTCCAATAGTTGCCCAAAGAGGGCACCAGTAGTGCCCAGGGCACAGGAACAGTGGAGCAGTCAGGGACAGGATCCTTCAAGTCTCCATATGCACTTATGAGCTAAGGCTATCATACAGCCCTCCATACACAATCCTGCCTGGAGAGAGTTGGTCTCCCCAGCAATGCTGACACACCTAAGATCACAGGCTAACAGGCCCACAGGAGGGAAAAGTTCCAGTCAGAGATTGCAAGACCATCTAACACCAGAGATGGTGAGAAGAAAGCACAAGAATCTGTCTAAGAAAATGTCCATTTCCTCCAGATTCTCCAGTTGTGTTGAGTACAGGTTTTTGTAGTAGGATCTGATGATTTTTTGAATTTCCTTGGTTTCTGTTGTAATATCTCCATTTTCATTTCTAATTTTGTTAATTTGGATACTTTCTCTGTGCCCTTTGGTTAGTCTGGCTAAGGGTTTATATATCTTGTTGATTTTTTCAAAGAACCAGCTTTTGGCAAAGTGGCTGGCTACAAAATCAACGCAAGCAAATCAGTAGCCTTTATATATTCAAAGGATAAGCAGACTGAGAAAGAAATTAGGGAAATGACTCCCTTCACAATAGCTACAAACAGCATAAAGTATCTTGGGATGACTCTAACCAAACAAGTGAAAGACCTATATGACAAGAACTTCAGATCTCTGAAGAAGGGAATCGAAGAAGATCTCAGAAAATGGAAAAATCTTCCATGCTCGTGGATTGGCAGGATTAATATAGTTAAAATGGCCATCTTGCCAAAGGCAATCTACAGATTCAATGCTATCCCCATAAAAATCCCAACCCAGTTCTTTACAGAGCTAGAAAGAGCAATTCTCAAATTCATCTGGAATAACAAAAAACCCAGGATAGCTAAAACTATTCTCAACAGTAAAAGAACTTCAGGGGGATTCAGTATCCCAGACTTTAAACTCTACTACAGAGCAATAGTGATAAAAACTACATGGTATTGGAACAATGTCAGGCAAGCGGATCAATGGAATAGGATTGAAGACCCAGAAATGAACCTGCACACCTATGGTCACTTGATCTTCGACAAAGGAGCTGAAAGCATCCAGTGGAAAAAAGATAGTCTTTTCAACAAATGGTGCTGGTTCACCTGAAGGTCAGCATGCAGAAGAATGCAAATCGATCCATTCTTATCTCCTTGTACTAAGCTCAACTCCAAATGGATCAAGGACCTCCACATAAAACCTGACACACTGAAACTAATAGAAAAGAAACTGAGGAATTGGTAAGGGGTACTGTAAGAAATGATGGGAAAGATGCACAGGTGTCATACCAAGTCTCCTCATGATAAACTGAGGTCTTTTAGTATGCTGAATTTCCTTAAAATACTGTAGCTCTCAGCTTTGAACAGAGATTGTCTGTTTTCTTGTTTCTTGTGTGTACATGTATATAATACTAGAAGGTCAACCTTGGATATCATTCTTCAGGCATTATCCACTTTGTTCCTTTTGAGACAGTGTTTCTCACTAGACAAATACTTGCCAAATAGGCTAGGCTGGCCAGACAGACAACACCAGGATTGGCCTATCTGTATCTTCCCAGACTGGGGTTACAAATGGACACTACCATACTTACTTAATTTTTTAATTTTTAACACAGATTCTAGGATGAAACTCAGGTTGTTGTGCTTACAAATATAGCACTTCACTGACAGAGCTATCTCTTAAACTGTTATTGTTCACTGACCGAGATTCTTTGGTAGACAGTTGTGTTCAGATAGCAGTTCAGTCCATACTCCATATCTGTTTCATATTGTCATTTAACACACAAAGGATTGCTAAATGTGCTGTGCTGTGTAGGGCTTTAGGATGCTGGCATCTCTTAGCCCATGAGAGCTGATGATAACCCCAGAAGAAAGTTCCTGGCAAGACAAGAATGGCAAAGGAGAGCTACCATTGATGAGATCAAGGTGTCCCTCAACACCTCACAGAATGGAAACCTCTATATTGGCTTCCTTCCAAGTAGTTTTGGGTATGCTTACTGAACAGTAGTTAGCTACAAATGCCAACTGACTGGGCACCAAATAAAGAAAAAGAATGGAGTTGTGTATGATGAAGCCACTGTAGGAAACATGACATTTGTGTCAAAATTTTCAAGAAAGCTCATAGCTGTCACTTCTACTTGCATGGCCCAAAGAAACCTTGGATTTTATTTTGTTTTGATTTTATTTTTCTGAATATCCAAAGAAACCAAGAATGCAGGTCAGCACAAAGTTGCTTCTTATACAGTATTATTTGTGAAAGTAAAAACTTTGAAACAATTTACAGGGGGAGAAAAAAGAGAGAAATGCACAAGGCACAAATCCCATGGTAGAAACCCAGAGAAACAAGACTCTGGGATAAAGAAAAACAAATATAGCCTTTTACACAAATGGATGGATCTCAAGGTAGAGCAGTTAGTGAGAATAGGGAGGAAGAGTGAGCATTTAGGGTGCAATTTATTTAAAATTTAAGAGCAAAAGAGAAATAATGGAATTTACTACTTCTGGACACACACACATTATACATGTATCAAAGTAGACTAGAATTTTAAGTAGTACAAGTGATAGTTGTTTCCAAGGAAAAAGATGAAAGAAGGGTGAGGGGAGGAGAGGAAAGAGAGGGAAAGGGAGAGAGAGAGAGAGAGAGAGAGAGAGAGAGAGAGAGAGAGAGAGAGAGAGAGAGAGAGAGAGAGGAGAAGAAGAAGAGGAGGAGGAGGAAGAGGACAGAAAGAAGTTTTAATTTTATTTTATAGAGTTTTTAATAGATCAATAATAAAGCAAATTTCCTTTACTTACCAACTGAAGCCACTTGAATGTGAACCTTCTCCTTGTATGTGCGGTGATGAGGGGGCAGCCTGACCTAAATTTCAACAGAATTAGGGTAAAGCATGTCTGGCACAATTATGTGACTATAATTTAGGAACAGGCACAAGTGCTTAATTTGGGACTCTAAACAGGCAGTAACATCTACAATCGATCCCTTCTCACAGATCTTGATAAATTAGCATCTGTAAAGTACTTTAAAGCAATAAATCAAGAGTTAAATATGAACTCATCAAATTGGAAATCTGCTATGATGCAACTAATTCTATTTTTAGTAGAATAATTTTTTTTTTTTGGTGTCCTAGAAAAATCAGGAAGTAGATTCTTTTTTATTTTCTGTCTGAATTCTGGATTGGTTCTGATTGTTATGGAAACCTACTTTGTGAAAGGTTTCCTGATGTTCAGGTGTGCAGCCATGGGGCAAAGGCACTTAATGAGTTAGAGAGGACACAATACATCTATAGTTTTGAAAGCAGTTGGTATTTTCAGAAGTAAACATTTCCATTCAATAATGCTCAGAAAGCTGGACTCCTTACTGCTTTGATTGCTAGAACAAAGAAAAGAAAAGAAATGAAAGAAAAAGAAAACACCAAAGACATGGTTGGAAATAGTCTTTGATTTCTGTAAAACATGAAGTGATTGAGATAAACTATGGTGCGAGCGTAGATTTCTGCACTTTGGAAGGCTGTGGGTGAGTGTCGTCTGAGCTCCGTTTCATCTGTAAATTATTCCAGTGGTTATTAGTTTTACTTTTGCTTGTGATGGTGAACACAGTACACATGATTCATTCCAAATCAACACTTGCAGTACAGTAAAGCATTAAATGCGTGCTTCCCACACTGGACACTTACCCGGTGTCTCAATTATCTTCTGAGGAATTCTTTCTGTCCCAGCTTACCTCTCACATTTTTTCAAAGGAGACTGAAAGGACTCTCTAATCCCATCACTAGTTCTGTGTTTTGTAGAAACCTTCAAGATTATCTAACACCCTTCAGATAACATTAGACCTTATTACCCTGAGACAACAATCTTCTCTAAAACAATTCCTGACAATTTACAGGATATTGAGAAAATTTATTCACCATGGAGGCTTTTCTTTAACAACACTTCTCATATTCAGGTTACCTGGCATTATGTCTTACTAACCATTGCAAGGATTATCTCAAAATTGTGTCTGTTGATGCTTCTTGAAGGATTTTGTACTTGTTGCATAGTATTTAAAGAATGATTTCTTTACATAACATTTTGGTAATTATTTCTTTTAGTTTTGAGATTATAATATAATTCCATAATTTCTTCCCTTCCCTTTCTCCCTCTAAAACCTCCCACATATCACTACCTGCTTTTTTTCAAATTTATGTGCATTTTAAATTAATTGTTGATATATTAGCATATATATAATATATGTAAATTTATATATATATATATATATATATATATTCCAAAGTGCATAAGCACCCCTTGCTCAATCTGTTGCATGCATGTATATTTTTTCAGGGCAAACCATTAGGTGCTAGATACTAATTGAAGTGCTCTTGCAAGCGAAGACATTTCTTTCAATCTCAGCATTCCTGTTGAGATTTATTTCACTTTCCCCACTTCTTATAAGTCCCTCAGGTGTCAGACTCACAACTCATTTATAATATATCTCATATATTAGCTCATACATAGCAATTGATTGATTAATATTTAATAAATTATTGTCAATTGAATTATTATGAAGAAATTAGCATCAGTGAGTTATTAACAGACCTCAAGTCAATCTTTAGCTTTTTAGTTGTTTTATAAAACTAAACAAGTGACTTTGTAATCTAAGATGTATATTCCAGGTGAGAATTGTCCTGGAATAGGCTCAGATTCAAAAGCATTTTGTGCTTTGGCCACCACAGGTACAGAATATGTTGTTAATCGTGAGATCAGAGAAGAATACCTCTAAGAACCTCACTGTATAGAATTCTTCCCTTTGTCTTCTAAGAAAAGGATTTCTTTTAGTGGCCAATTTCCCATTTTAGAGCTGCAAATGCCCTACAGAACCCCCCCTGGCAATATTTACCAACTCTGGAGAATAGCATTATTTTTTCTCTCCCTTCGTCCCTCCCTCCTTCCCTCCCTTTCTGTCTTTTTTCCTTTCTTTTTTTCCTTTCTTCTTTTCTTCCTTCCTTCCTGTCTCTTTCTTTCTTCCTTCCTTTCTTTTTTCTTTCTTTCTTTTTTGTTTATTAAAGATTTATTTATTTAGTTTACATATATGGGCACACTGTTGCTATCTTCAGACACACCAGAAGAGGACATCAGATCTCATTATGGATGGTTGCGAGCCACCAAGTGGTTGCTGGGAACTCAAGACCTCTGGAAGAGCAGCGGTGGTCTTAACCACTGAGCAATCTCTCCAGCCCCTCTTTGTTTGTTTGTTTCTTTCTTTGTTTGTTTCTTTGTTTCTTTCTTTGTTTCTTTCTTTGTTTCTTGTTTCTGTGTTTCTTTCTTTGTTTCTTTGTTTCTTTGTTTCTTTCTTTCTTTCTTAATATTGCAGCCTTCTTTTTGGGAAATCAAGTACATATTTATTTTGAAATATTCTCATTTCAATGTGGTGTTGACACAAAAAGTTACTATTAATATGAATTTTATTCATTTTATTGAAAATAGATTTTGTCTCATATGATGTATCCTGGCTATAGTGTCCCGTACCTCCTCCTAGTAACTCCTTACCTCATTTCCCTTTAATCCATATCCATTCTGTTTCTGTTTCTCAGCAGAAAACAAACAGGTTTCTAATAGATAATAATGAAATGTAATAAAATAAAACAAGATAAACACATTGAAAAGAGCCCAAGAGGAGGCCCAGGAAACAGAGACTCATCTTGCAAACTCAGGAATTCCATAAAAATACTAAACTGGAGGCCATGATATATGTGCAAAGAACATGCAGGACAACAAAAAGAGAAGAAAGAACATAAAATGAAAATATTAAAAAAAAACCATAAAATTTAAGACGATAAAAAAGTAAGTCCTGAAAAGACATTGTGAAGGCTTTGATTTCCGCTTCTGTTGGCCATTCACTGCTGGGTATGCAGCCCACCCTGAAAAGTAGTTTGCTTCCCCAGTGAGACTGCTTTGGAGATCAAAGAAATATTTATTTTCAAGTGGTACCAATTGGAGATAGTTTCTGCTTTAGAGATGGGGGCACGTGCTTACTTCTATTGGCTCTGGGACCCAATATTGTACAGACTTCGCAAGTCCTGTACATGCTGTCTCAGTCTCTGTGAGTACATATTCATATCAATCAGGTTGATTTAGTAACTCCGTTAAAGAAATACAGGAGAACACAGGTAAATATATATTCTTCATAGCACATCATGTTAGCTTTTCAAAAACTGACCATATAATCAGTCACCAAAGAGGCCTCAACAGATACAAGAAGACTGAAATAATCCCATGAGTCCTATCAGATCACTATGAATTAAGTGATCTGATTATTCATTAAGGCTGGTCTTCAATAGCAACAAAAACAACAGAAAACCCACATATACCTGGAAGGTGAACAGCATTCTTCTCAATCATAACTTGGTCAAAGAAGAAATAAAGAAATTAAAAACTTTAGGATTTAATGAAAATGAAGTCACAACCAACCAAACTTACGACGGGAAACAATGAAAGTTCTAAGAGGAAAACTCATAGCTCTGAGTGTTTGCAAAAAGAAACTGGAGAAAGCATACATTAGCAACTTGACAGGACATCTGAAGACTCTAGAACAAAAAGAAGCAAATACACCCAAGAGGAGTAGAGGGCAGGAAATAATCAAACTCAGGGCTGAAATCAACCAAGTTCAAACATAAAGAACTGTAAAAAGAATCAACCAAACCAGAAGCTGGTTCTTTGAGAAAATTAACAAGATAGATAAACCCTTAGCCAGACTAACCAGAGGGTACCAAGACAGTATTCAAAGTAACAAAATCTTAAATAAAAAAGGGAGATATAAAAACAGAAACTGAGAAAATTAAGTAAAATCAGATCTTACTACAAAAGACTATACTCCACAAAACTGGAAAATGTGGATGAAATGGACAATTTTCTAGACAGATAAATTATACCAAAGTTAAAATAGGATCAGACAAACCATCTAAACAGTCCCCAAATCCCTAAAGAAATAGAAGCAGTCATCAAAAGTCTCACAACTGAATGTACCAGATGGTTTTAGTGCAGAATTCTATCACACTTTCAAAGAAGACCTAATACCAATACTCTTCAGACTATTCCACAAAATAGAAACAGAAGGAACACTACACTATTTGGTCTATGAAGTCCCAGTTACACTGCATATTTTCCCTTGGAGATGAAACAGTTTCTATCTAATCAGGAATTTTCACAATTTTCCTTCATAGAGTACTTCCTAAGAGATGTTTTTCTCCTTCTATCATGCTTAATGTTCTAGACATATTTTAAAAACTGGTAAAAAATACATATAATAAAAAAGTTATTTGAATATATAAAATGTATTCTATAAAATATCAGATAAAAAAGAGCTTGCTTTCCTTGTGTCTGTCCTCCATGCCCTCTGTCTCTAATACTCTCTTTGTCTCTTCTTCCTCACAATTCCCTGATCCCTGTAGGGAGGGATTTGATGAAGGCTTCCTGTTTAGACCTTGGTGATCTATGTTCTCCCCTTCTCTGTGCAGTGTTTGGCTGTGGGTCACTGTTTGTTCCCATCTGCTGAAGGGGGAAGCTTCTCTGGTGAAAGCTGAGCAAAGCACTGATCTATGTGTGTAGCAGAATGTCAATTTAATGCCTCATTTTTCTGTTGTTGTGTATAGGCTATCTAGTCTCAGGTCCTCGGTCATGTACGTAGAGTTGGGTATTGGTTCCATCTTGTGGAATGGGGTCTAAAGGCAAACCAATATTATTTGGTTACTTCCAAAACTTTGTGCCTCCTGTACAGGAGCATATCTTTCAGGCAAGACATAATTGTAGAACAAAGGGTTTGTGACTTGGTTCGTGCTTATGATTCTCCTTTGGTAACATGCACAGTACCTTTCTGTTTCACAGACATTAGAATTTAGGGATGAAGGTTCTCAGTAGGCACCAGCTTGGCTTCTCTATGTTCAGTGAGCTCAGTAGGTGTTGTCTTCAGCATTAAGGCCTTGCCAATTTGCAGAAGCAAGCTATAGTCTTGGTAATAGCTTGGGGTGCTTGGTGGTTGTCATGGGATCCCTCTAGCCAACAACTCAAATAGGTACAAAACCAATCCTTGTACTGGAAATGGCATTTGGTGACAATAGATGTCCAGTTGGAGCACTGTTTCTCCAACTATTTGCTGATGTCATTTAGAACAAATTTATATTTGTATGTTTTAGGAAGCTTCTACTGTATTAGATTTCCATACTACTTTCCAAATGCCCCCTAATGCTAGCTGTCTCTGCTCACCTTCCCATTTCCTCCTTAGTCTATCACTTCCCTTCACCTACCCACTGGATCTTGCTGTTCCAGTTGTCTTCTCATCCATCCATAACTATGTTCTATTTCTTTTTCCTATGGAAATCTAGCTTTCTCCACTAGCCCCTTACTTTATACCTAACATCTGTGCGTCTATGAACTGTAGCTTGATTATCATTGACTTAACAGCTAATATCCACATGTAAGTGAACACATACCAAATTGGTCTTTCTGCATGAGGCTTACCCAACTCAGGATGCTTATTTCTCAGTTCTTTCTATTAACCTGTGAATTTCATTTCATTTCTTAATAGCAGTACATTTTTATTTAAGTTTCTTTTAATTAATCAAGTTACTTTACATCCTGATTGGAGTTTCCCCACCCTCCTTTCCTCCCCTCCCAATCCCTCCCTCTCCCCTCCCTTCTCCATATGCTCCTGTTCCTTTATCCTCAGAGAAGGCAAGCACTCCTATGGACATCAACCCCCTTTGGCATACCAAGTTGTAGTAGGACTGGGCACATCTTCTATTGAGGCTAAGCAAGGCCATTAAGTTAGGGGAAAGGGATCCATAGGCAGACAATAAAGTCAGAGATAGCTCCTACTCCTACTGTTAGAGGCCCACATGTGGACTAAGTTGTATATTTGTTACATGTGTGTAACAGGGCTAGGTCTGTCCCATGCATGATGGTAGGTTATTTAGTCTCCATGAGCCCATATGGGCCTAGGTTAGTTGATTCTGTAGATATTCTTTGTGGTGTCTTTGACCTTGCTATGTCTTTCAATTCTTCCTCCTCTTCTTCCATTAGATCCCCCTAGCTCTACTTAATGTTTGGCTGTGGATCTCCGCATTGTTTTCATTAGCTTCTGGGTGAAGCCACTTAGAGGACAGTTATGTAGCCTCGTGTCTGCAAGGTTAGCAGAATATAAATAGTGTCGGGGGCTTCCTCTCATAGCGTGGTACTCAAGGTGGGCCAATCATTGATTAGGCATTCACTCACACTTTGCTCCTTCTTTATTTCCTCTTTTGAGTGAGATTCAAACATCCTCCCTTGGTCCTCCTTGTTAATTAGCTTCTTTGGGTCAATGGATGGTAGCATGGTTATACTGTACTTTAAGGCTAATATCCACTTGTAAATGAGTACATACAATGTTTGCTTTCTGAGTCTGGGTTATTTCTCTGAGGACATCTTTTTAATTCCATCTATTTGCCTTCACATTTCAAGATGTCATTGATTTTAATAACTGAATATTATTCCATTGTGTAAATGGAGTATTTCTTCCTTCCTTCAAAGATACCCTGTGACCTGGAAGTTTTAAGACAAAAACCAATCATTTCTTCTCTAAGTTATTTCTTTTCTTCTCTTTTTAGTCTGTGTTTTACCACAGCAGTAGAAAAGCAAACTAGGACACTCTCTGTTTCTGTCTCCTGTGTGTGTGTGTGTGTGTGTTTGTGTGTGTGTGTGCATGTGTGTTAAAAATGAAGCAATTGTGTGGAATCCAGAGGATGGCTTGCAGGAACAAATTCTCTTCTTTTACTGTGTGGGTTTGGGATATCAAATTCAGGTTGTCAGTCTTTGCAGCCATTGCCTCCTCACTGAGTTATTTTGCCAGTCCCATAAGTTGGACTATTATTGATGCATTCATTGACTCCTTGGCTGGTCCTATAATGCTCTGCATGTGCAGCTGTAAGTTTTAGTATAGGGAAGATAAGCTGGTGATGGCAGGAATATGAGAACCACACATTTTCACATTGCATTGGTCTTCACAGTTATTAAAAATGAACAAGAAATGAGCCTCCATGTTTTCTGGCAGCTAGCATGAAAACAAAAATTGGTTTGGGACATAGTTTTAATGTCCGGGGAGAATAATCATAGCAATTTTGGTGAGAAACAAAAGCTTCACTTGGTTAAAGTCTAAGCTAAATTTTTCACATAAAAGTCCCCCTCCCCCCCCAGTGGTGGCAGATGATGTACTTAGCAGCACCACATGCAGCTGGGAGACTTCAGCTTCATTTCCCAGAAGGGACAGAGACATTTTTCTACAAAACCCCATTTCTAGAACTGGCACAATGCAGGGCAACTTTATACTTTTCTGAGGGATCAACTTGAGATCAAGCTCACAATACTAAGAAAAATAACAACCCCGTCCTGTTTATCCAAAGACGTTTCATAAACTTTGGAACTAAGGAGAAAATCCTAGTTCATTCCTGCATCTTTCACAAGCCCACCAAAGTTATTTTTATTAGTTTAGGATATATTATTATTAATTAATTCACATTACATTGAATTATCCTTTTCTTTATCATCACCACACCGTCACCTGTCACCTGATTCTCAGAAAGTATTGTTCTTAATCCCTGCCACATACGTTTAATCAGCAGTTGATAATGAGATGCAAGTTCATTACTCTTTAGAAGAGATCATTTGGCAATTACTAAGGATGTATCTAGAGAAAAAAGGACCCCCCTTTTGACATGGAAAAGGAATACTTAGGTTCCAAGCTGAAGGGGCAGATGGTTCTTTAAATTGGATCTGTAAAGTGAGATTTCAGAAATTTCTAGATGACAAGATAAGGTGGTGATAAAAAACAATGTATTCTAGACCAAGAAAAATGCTTAAGAAATTTTTTAAGGAGATTTTTTTTCTAATTTTAATTCAGGAATTCCTGAATTAAATGATACAAAATCTACAGATTTTGATACAAAATGATACAAATGATACAGATCTACAAAAATGATAAAAATAGACATCTCTTCTAAGATTATCTTGTCTCATCCTGAGTCTGTCCCACCCAGTAGAGATATGACCATATGTAGCGAGAGTCCCAGGGAAAACCCAGAAACAGTCAAGTTCACAGGGACAGGAATGAATGTTTTTTCAGTCAAATGCAAAAGTGCTCAGCGGTTTCCTATCTGTGTCTCAAATCTCATGAAGTCACACTCTAAACCTGACAAAAAACAGACTAGAAAGAGAAAATTCTATACATCATCCCTTCCTCCTTGCTGCCATACCCAGCTACTCTACCCTTAATTTCCATATCCTTCTCATCTTCCAAAACCAACACCAAAACCAAACAAAACAAGTAAACAAAATACCAAACCCAAACGAAACCAAAACAAAAAGAGGTGACAACAACAACAACAACAACAACAACACGAAACCAAACAAGCAAGCAAAGAAACAAAAAAATCAGAGCAGAGAGTATAATATCCAGTTGGTATAGGTATATACAAAGTAAGTTTGAAATTTATGAAGTTAGGTGAGAAAAATATTTGCCAACAAAATGTTCCTCTTCAAATAAGAACAAATCAACTTCTACCTCATAGATGAGTTGGTAACTGGATGCACTTGAAGTACTAACTATTAGAAATAGTTTTAGGTTTACTTAAACCAGTTAATTCTCTCTCAAGAGCAGTGAATAAGTGTAAGATATTATAAGATGACAGAGCAGAATCAAGGCCAGTCCAAGGGCTTGGATGTTTTTATGTTTATTAGATTAATTCTGACAACTAGGTACCACCTCTGTTAATGATAGTACTCTGGTTTCCTTCCATTACCTCTAAACAGGTTACACACATCTTTTTATGTGGGGGTGATGGTGGATAGATCTAGTTGGTTAAATTTTTATTTTGATCACAGTGGGCTGGAATGGGACTCATTGTTAAGATACTTGGGTTGAGAGTGTGAGGCCTCAGACTGGATTCCCAGTACTAAAAACCAGGCAAGATTTCCAATGGAGAGACAGGGATACCAACACAAATACAAAACTTTTGACCCACGGTTTTTCCTGCCTATAAAAGGTGCAGGGATAAATATGGAGCAAACGGGGAGGGAATGGCCAACCAATGACTGTTCCAGCTTGAGCCCTATACTATGAAACAGAGCCCACTCCTGACACTGTTAAAGATATTCTGCTATACTTGCAGGCTGGAGCCTAGTCTAACAATTCTGAGATGCTTCACACAGTAGCTGATGGAAACAGATGAAGAGACCCACAGACATACATTAGGGAGAGCTCAGGGAATCTTGGGGGGGGGGGGGCGGATTAAAAGCCAGGAGGTCAAGGACACCTCAAAAAATAACAAACAAACAAAAGACAAACAAACAAAATAAACACTACAGAATCATCTAACCTGGTCCCATAGGGGCTCACAGAGACTGAACCAGAGAACCAGAGAGCATGCATGGGACAGACCTAGGTCTTCTACATCATATATAACAGATGTACAGATGTCCTCATGTGGGACCTCTAACAGCAGATACAGGGACTATCTCTGTTGCCTGTCATTGAGTCCCTTTCCCCCCAACTGGACAGCCTTGTCTAGCTTCAATAGAAGACGATGCACCCGGTCCTACTATAACTTGGTATGCCAAAGCAGGTTGATATCTATGGAAGTCCTGTCCTTCTCTCAGGAGAAAGGGAGGGGGCAAGTGGAGAGGGAGGGAGAGGGAGGGACTGGGAGGATAGAAGGAAGGGAAAGCTCTGATCAGGATGTAAAGCAAATAAATTAATAAATGAAAAAATCAGATTTTGAGGTTATTTGTAAGGCTACATAAGACACTGAAAAATCAACTTTGCTCCTGAGCGAGATATCCTCTATTAAAAAACAAAAGAGGGGTTTGTTATTGAGAAAGAAGGAAGAGTAAAGAAGTTAGCTTAGAAAAAGTCACCCTCTTGTAAAGGATACTGGGTGTTTTTAGGATTTGTAGTTTCCCTCCTCTGTACCTTTGGGCAATATTTTTTTTTCCATCCAGTTTCAAGCATTTCCCCACATAGTCCTCTCTTTTGTGTGTTGGGTCTACTCTTGAACTGATTTTGATAAAAATAAATCTCATTTTTTTCAGTTTTTATAGGAAACCTAAGAGAAAAATCCATTCATATCTCATTTATTTTATTTCTGTACTTCATCAAAAATTCTCAGAGTGCTTATAATACAATTTAAAGATTCCAGCATCCATTATCTTCTGGATATTAACCTGCACTCCCCATCCCGGTAGACTTAACCCTCTTATTCTTTGAAAACTAGGTCTTTCTCCAGCCACATGAATTTGCAGCATTGTTTTTTGTTGATGGTGGTTTTTCTTTTGTCATGATTTTTATGTAAGGTTAAAACTCCTGAAAAAATTTGTACCAAACTCAACTATGGCTTCGTGTGGACTTTCTTCCATCTTTTTCGTGAAAGATGAGAAGAAAGGCACAATCACAGTTATTTTCAGCTTTAAAATTCTTATCCCAAGATGCCAGATCCCTGATGCTTCTGAAGTTAAACATGAAAGAAAATCATATCCTGCAAGTCACAGGGTATGTTAGGAAACGTTTTGGGGTCTCTCTGCTTAGTTTCTCCGCATTGCTAAAAATAGAGTCTCTTCTTTGGAATCCTTTCCCCTTTCTTCCTCATCTTGAAAAATAGCTTGCTTGCTGAACATAACAATTCTTTACAGATGCATAGAACTCTAGAATTTTCCATCACCTGTCAGAGGCATTTAACTCTATTCATTTGTTATCCTTTTAAAGTTATTACTGGAAGATGTGTGATTTTAAACGCAGCGAAAATGAAACAGGATCCCTTAACTTTAGGAGAACTTTCATATTTGCTTATTCTGTCTAGTACCATATTTTAATTGAACTAAGTAGCATCATTAGTTTACTTAGCATCAAGAAAAGAGTGTTTCCAATTAAAATCTGAGACTTTACTGATTGTAACATATATCCTGACTTTATGGCTGTTGAGATGCCAAATATATACCTTTTAGAATCAAGCAAATAAGATATATTTCTTTAGCAATGCATATTTTAGTTGCAGTCATAGCCAATGGGGGCTATTTTTATTTTCATTTAAACTGTCAAACATAAACAGTTCTCATTTTTTCATATTAACATTATAATTGCCATTTTAATGGGACCAACAATTTCTCATCAATTTGATGTTCTGTAATTTATAAAATTATTTTGCTGTTGTGTATTCAAGGAATCTCTAGGTGTTTGGTAATAAATATCTTAGGCATGTAATTTTTGATACTATTGGATAATTTGTTTATCTTAATTCCCAGCAGAAGCATTTATTTTTTTTCTGGATCAAAATTCATGACAATCTGCTTTTTTTTTTTGTGTGTGTGTGTGTGTGTGTATACTAGTTCCTACGATACCAGCACTAAATGAGTGTGTCTCAGTTTTACAGTAACAGTTCCAAACATTGAGAGATGTTAGAGGAACCCCAGCTTTGATCTTATTTTAAAATACATTGTAAAAATGTTGTTCTAATTTATACAAATGAGTAAGAGTCAAGACATTTTTCTTTTTCTTTTCTTTTTTGTATTTTTTATTAGCTATATTCTTTATTTACATTTCAAATGATTTCCCCTTTCTTGGATGCTCCCTTCCCAAACAACACATTTTTCTATTGCTCATTTTAAAATTATTTCTTCTTTTAAAAGATATATTTTTACCCTTTATAGTTCTTCTTTTACCAATCAACTCCAGTTTTTGAATCTCTCATTGGTTTCCATTTATCACTGGAATATTGTTAAAAATTATTTGTACTGTTAGTGTAATTGAAAAGAATATGAAATCTTTATTTAGAATACATTCCAAGGTTGTGTAGCACTAGAATGAAGTGGTGAGAGAAGATGCCCATTTTGGTCTTTATTTAATAGAAATTCAGGAAACTTCTAAATCTTGATTCCTACTATCTTTATATTGATCCAAGTGTCTATTTTTCTCTTTGTTTTGGGGGATCATAGGTCAATGGATGTGGGAGCCATTGTAATAGAAAGTTTCTGAAATTAGACCTATTGTATTTTGTAAAGATGCTCTCATTTTGGGGGTTTTGATTGATATTTAAAAGCTGGTTTTATTTAGTGTATACAGCTTATTAAGTTTGGACATATGTTTTTGCTCATCAAAGAACAATCATAATCAGTGTAAGACACATAATTATCTCTGTGCTAGTTATTTTCCTTATTGCTATAAAACATGCTTGTGAGAAAGCAATCTGTGGAAGGAAGCATTTACTTTGGCTTTCAGTTGAGAGAGGGGGGAGGGGAGAGAGAGGGGGGAGAGGGAGGGAGAGAGGGAGGGAGAGTTGGTTCTTTCACCTCAATTAAACCCCTCTTAGAGACATAACCAAAAGTCTGAGTCCTGGTTATGCTTGACTATAATTTGATATAACCTAGAATCTGCACAGAGTGTATCAGTTGAAGAATTGCTTACATCAGTTTGGCCATTAGGCATATCTGTGAAGGACTGACTGTCTTGGCTGTTTTATGATGTAGGAGGGCTCATTCCATTCTGGACAGCACAATCTCTTATGTAAATGGTCTTAAACTCTATGCTAAAGCCTGCTCAACAGAAGATTACCTGCTAGCCAGCAAGTGGTATCCTCTGTGGTTCCTGACACGTCTCTTTGGCTGTGAGGTGAGTTCTTTGATTTGAGGTAATGCTGTGTCATCTGTGTTTGTTTAAACAAGCAGCGTGTGTGCATTTTTTTTTTCTGCTCTTGACTGTGGATGTGCTTAGCTACCTGAGTTCCTGACTTCTCTTCCCCTTAATGACAGTCTATAACCTGGAACTGTGAGCTGAACTAACCTGGTCTTCCCCTAAGTTGCTTTGGGTCATAGTGTTTTAGCACAGCAATAGAACTGACAGTATCAGTGTCTCCTAGGTGATGGGAAATCCAGTTAAATTGACAATAAAGACAGTGACGTGAAAATCTCCAAAAGCTCTCTTTTGCTCCTTGTTGTACGTTTACTTCCTTTAATTATAAAAAAACTATGCACTACCACACAGCACCACAAAACGCTGTGTACCAACAATGGGAGATACAAAGTTTTCAGCACAGTATAGGGTATTTGAAAGGCAATATATTGTGTGACAGACACAAGAATGGACTTGCATACTGAAAATTTATCTTAATTGAATGACATCTTGCGCCACTGGTAGTCACCATTGTATTCTCTGTCTTTTAGAGTTTGTGCATTGTACATGTATGTGGGTATGTAACTCCGAGATCAAACTTGGACACTGCCCACCTTGTTTAAGCAAAGGGCCCACCAAGGTCCTCGGGTCTACAGTACACCAGGTTAGCTAGGCTAGCCACTCAGCCAAAGATACGTCTGTATTTGCTTCTTTAGCATTAGGATGACAAGTCACGATGACAAGCTCATGTCATATACCAGATTTATTGTTGTCGTTGCTCAAACATGGGTCTTAGGGATCAAACTCAGGTTCCTTAAGCATGTTGCTATGTACTCCTCCAACATTATTGTTATTCATTTGTATGGATCTTTATATATTCATCTGGATAATTAGTGGACATTTGGGTTGTTTCCATATCTCAGCTATAGTGAATAAAGTTTCTGTGAACTTGAGTGAAGGTATAGTGCAGAGATTCTGACTTAAAAATCCCAAGGAGTGGAATAGTATATCACATTGTAGCTTCCATTTTAAGTCTTGAAGAGCCTCTATACATCATTTTATCTACCAGCTGCACCATCTTTCATTACCATAGACATCGCAGGTTCTTCATACATTGCTATATTTGCTAACATTTCTTAAAATTTGTTTTTGTTTTGCCAATAGTCCCATTTCTGTCAATTAGCTGTACATTAGAGAAATTATTTTAAATTTTATTTAAATTAAGTAGAGCATGAATCCTCAACTAGGAGGGTATTGAAAATATTTAAATAGGTTAATGTGTGAAAAACTCTTCACATGGGCTCATGTATATAGCAATCTACATATGCCTTTCACTATTATAGATGCAAGAGCAGCCAATATGGTGTGAGAGGGTACCATTCCTGTGGGGATTTCATCTGTACAATAATCACTGTGGATTAAACCATTTATTGCATGTGACATATATTATTTAATAACGTCTTATTGTAACTAAATCAGAAAGCTATTATTTTAATAGTATCATTTTATGCTATCAAAGTAAAAGCTCTTTTTTTGACATCTTACTAACACATAATATAGGAAGCAGGTTGTGACTCATTGAGCAATGGTTAGCATGGCTGGATGCAGTCATTCAGACACATTTCCTACTTCTGCATACACTATCTCCTGTGTCACTAGGTATTAAGGTAGAAATGTATTCTCCTTCTCTTACCTTATCCCCCTTGTCAAATATTGCACTGTAGATGTGGATATGGCCTTCCTCCACACTGAATGGAGAGGCGAAAGCCTGAGGGTTAGATAAGGAGATAAGAACAGAATATGATGGCACTGTTGCTTTCTACCAGAGACAGATCCTTTCTTCTCATGCCTCTAGCCAAGAGGGTCTCAATTAAATGTCATTTCAAGCATGTGAATTCCCCAGCCCTATCAGGGTACACAGTTGGAAAATAGAGGCAGACTAGATCTTCTGGTCTTAACAATACAAAGTAAAAGCTCCTGAGGTAAAGCTATTTGTTTACATTTTCAGAACATAACAAATTTACAGATTACATAATATTTTATGTAAGCTATAAATACCTTTTTCTCATCATGTTTGTAATAAGTGGACTATCCTCCTCCCTCTCTCTCATTCCTCTATGGGCAAAATTGACTATGTTGGTTTATTTGCTAACACAATTTAAGATTCTAAGAAACTGACTTTAAAATGGGGAATTTGTCCTGGGTTGTTCAACTGTACTCCCTTGATTGGCCCTTAAAAGGGATAAGGATGTGTGTGGAGGGTGGTGAGAGAGAGAGAGAGAAAGAGAGAAAGAGAGAGAGAGAGAGAGAGAGAGAGAGAGAGAGACAGAGACAGAGACAGAGACAGAGACAGAGACAGAGATAGAGAGACTCCTATTGTTTTAGAAGCCATACTCTATAGTACCACTAGTAGATTTCATATTGAACTTTGAAAGAAAAATTAAAGCCCCAGAGATTAAGTACAATCTGTCAGCTACAAATGTTTTATGTGCATTATCTTATTAAGCCCTCAAAGCAATCCTGGAAGGCAGGGGTATTCTTATACCAGAGGGTATTCTTACTCCTATTGGGAGAGGTTAAGTAATTTGAATGAACACCCATGGCTTCTAAGTGGCAGAACTAAGTCTCAACCCTTGCAGCCTGAGTCTAGCCAGGACATTTGAATGTTGTCCTATGTTGTCTCCTGAGGACTAGTCACCTAAACAGGGAGTGGGATGAGAAGTGAATGAACTCATCCTGTGTAAATGAATTATTGTAAAGAACAGCATCCTTTTCCATCTGCTTTGTGTCCACTGTTACTGTATTTAGAGGGGGCTTATTTATGTAGTTTAGGAAGATAAAGGTAAAACTAAAAAGATAATATTAAAAACTTCCCTGCCACTCTAATGTATCACTCCTAGTTTATTTAATATTAAATTCATTTATGACATATTATTTTAACATTTGCCCCAAATATGTTTCTACAGCATCATGTTTTCTGGTATCCTAATATAATATCACTTCAATATAACAGACTTCCATATGTCAAAACCAAAACCCAACCAATCAACAAAAAAAGACCAACCAACCTAACAAACAAAAAATATAGGGAGAAAATGGGATTGTGCCAGCTAGTTTTTATGTCAGATTGACAGGGGCAAGGATCTTTTGGAGAGAACTACACATGATAAAATGCCCCCATCAGATGAGCCTGTTATGCAAGTCTGCCAGGCATTTCCTTAGTGACTGATGGAGGAAGGCCCATCCCATTGTAGGTAGTGCTACCCTTGGGCATATTTCCTGGGGTGTATAAGGAAGCAGAACTAACAACTAGCAAGCAAGCATCTTTCCTCTGAGGCATTCAGTTCCTGACATCAGATTCCTGTCTTGAGTTCCTTCTCTGACTTCTTCCATGATGATCTGTGATCTGAGTGTTGCAAGCTGAATAAACTCTTTTATCTCCAACTAGCTCTTGGTCATGATGTTGTGTCATAGCAATAGAAATTCTAACTCAAAGAGTTGGCAATGCCTTTAAATTTCTTCCCAAACTGGAAATTGCTATGTAACCATTAAGCATCCTTTTAGAACATATTTTTAAAATTAGAACTCTTTTTATACAAATATTCTTATGTGCATTCATATGCCGCAACTAAAAATTCTGATGGACTTTTATCTTTGTTTCTGTTGTGCACATTCCTTTGAGGGCAGAATTAAATTCCAACTAGATTCAGAACTTCATTTGTTAGCACCTGGTGCCATTGTTCTGAAAAGCAGGTATTTTCCCCCATGATGGAAAATGCTTCCCACACTAATGTTCAATTGAATGTGCACATTCAAAATGTGTGTGCTGCCTTTTTATAATTAAAGATAAGATTAACCTGTGTGTTGAAATTTCCTCTAACAACAACCTGAAACATTTTCATGTTAATTTCACTGAAGTCAGGGTGAGAGTAATGGGTAATTATTTTCTGTTGACATTCCTTCCCGTTAGATTGAATGTGCATTTGGGGACTGAGCCGTCAGTTTTGATTTCAGCTTAGTTTTCATGTAGAGTTGGCAAACTGAGATTATTTTCCCATTATTGTTTAATATGTGCCTTTTCTGAGCTAGTAGAAATAAAATAATTTCTGGCCATCCTGTCAATCATCTCTTCATAATTTGGACATATATATGAGAAATGCAGAGGATGCTGCTAAAGCCAGCTGTTTTACTCCAATTTATCTGTCTACACAAACTCTCTGGTTTTGCATCCTTCATTAGGACTGGCTGTGATTTAAGTTAAATAATTTAATGAAAATCTATATATTGCTAATGTTGTGGACCAAAAGTCATTTTATTTGTTTATACAGATGAATCTGTTCATTTATTTTTAATGCCATGCTGCTATTTATATTGCAGTGACTGACTGGTATTCATCTGGGCAGCTAGGAATATAATATCATCTGACCTTTTATAGCTATCTTAAAATTTGGAGTTCTGAGTCACATGAAGAAATAATGATTAATATAATTATTAATTCATAAAGAGAATTTCCCTATTTTCATTTTATATACTTCTTATTTAATAACTGTTTTCTATTTATTATTCATTCTCAGATTCTTTTATTATTTGTTTGCAATTCTTGTACTGAGACATAGTACAAGGTCTGGGAGGCCAAAAATTCTGGGTCAAATAGAAGTTTTATTTGGTCATTATTTAATAAATTTTAAGAAATTAATAAATGTATTTGATCAGCATATCTCATATAAGTGTGAGATAGATTATTAGTTGACTGGGATATATGAGCTATGAGGTTTAGAAGACTATAGGTTGTGATAACCTGGTGCCAGTTTACACTTACAGCTTTAGGCCTGAGGTCCAACTCTGGGGGTCCTAAGCAATTAAGTTCAGTTACTTGCTCTCCAAAACAAATGGAAAAATTAATGGTGTAAAACAAAAAGAACTTTACTGAATATAGCTCTACTGGGAATACCAGTGAGCTAAAATCACCAATCCTATCTGTTGGGTGCTGACATGAGCTCGGGATAGAAGACACATGCATCATTAACCAGTCTTCAGGGAACTGTGCTCTAAGTCATCATTATCTCAGGGTTGTCAGTCAAGACTTTGTTGTATGGAAACTGTCACCCAAGGGATAATCTGGATGCTTGTCTCAAGATGTGTATCCATCAGATCTGTTGTTCCTAAAATCCAAGGTGACTGAAGGAATGATAAACAGGGACAAAATGGAGGCAGAGAGGCCAAGCTCTTACCATGTTCTTCATTACCCATTGGATGTCTTCAGTGAAGACTCATAAGTGAGGAGTGAATGTTTTTATTAAGAGCACTGTCTGTGTTTTTGACACAGGATGGCAGCTGTGCTGGAGTGACTTAGAGTGGTAACATTTAGATGAGCAATGCAGAAGCCAATGGGAGTGAGGGGAATCACAGAGATACACCGACAAACAGCTAACTAATTCTGAAGGCTTGTGTGTGTCTGGAGGGATTATTTGAGACATAGTTATGGTAGGGAGAGGTGCTGGGTTGGAGTGAAGGTGGTAGATGCTTTAAAGAAGTTGAGTTTAGGAGTTGGTAGGATGTTCAGTGGGCAGATGGGGACATGCACAGATAGGAAAGGGAATAAAGAGTCATTTCTAATTCCCTCTATTTTCAGAAGTTGGAGTTTAGTGGTCATTAGAATGGACAGGCAGTTGCTTTTAAATCTTGTTGACTGTGACTCATAGTAAGAAATACATTTCACATCACGACTCAATGCACATATGCATGCATGCATATATGAATATTTTTACAGTATATCATACACATTTATATATAGTACTCACATAAATTTCCTCAAAACTTTATACTCATTATATTTAGTATATTTTGATAATCTTAAACTTATTTAGGGAAGCTTCTTTTATTAAAATATTAGTCAAGACTGAATTGACTTCAAACTGAGCAATCAATCATGCCTACCAGCAGATGACTGTCATGTCTGGATGAAGTTTCACACATCACTCCTTATTGTCACATCTCTTTCCAGAATAGGAAAAGGAGAGTTGAGAAGCCATGTGGGCTTTCCAGCAGACTGGAGCTATGCATGGCCACAGATATTGTATGAGCTGCTCTACGGTTCCCTAGCCATTTGAAGTTGAACTCAATGGTAGCAACAGTACTTGACTGAAGATGAATCTTCTAGTTCTTCGGACTTCAACATGTATAGAGTCTTGTTCTACTTTATAAATGTTAAAAAAGAGAAAATGGAAAAGCAAAGAAGCTAAAAGATAATATACACATAAAAAAGAAAACTTACTTTGCTATGCCTCCAATATCTTTTGTATGATTACAGATTCCTGGTAATTGAACTTTCTTTTTAATGCATTGTTCCTGATATCTCTCTCTCTCTCTCTGCTTTTGTGTTTATCATATTCATTTATTTGTGTGTATATGTGTGCACACATATGTAGGGTGAATGTGAAAGTGTCTGAACATGTACATGGAAGCCAAGGTTTGATACCAAGTAACTTTATCAACTGCTCTCTGCCTTTTGTTTTGAATAGTCTCGTGTTGAACAAGACCTTGCCGGTTTGGCTAGACTACTTCAGCTAGCTTCTAGGATCTTTCTGTCTCTTCCTACCTAGTCCATGGCTTTTAGGAACAACATTCAATTTTTTAAAGATGGCTATATAATAACTAAGGGGCTCAGATTGAAAATGCCTAAGATTTAGAAGTTATTCTAGATTCGTCTGATTCTTCCTTTACTCTAAGGTTCCATATCCATTCTGTAAATAGTCCTAGGAATACTCCTCAACCTGATCTTGAGCTCAAGAGCTTTTCAACATTTCCATATAGCAATCAAAATACCATTTTGTTGTCACTGGACAACTGGTTCAACAGCCTTTCTACTTCTTCCCTAAAAGCCCTGGCCAGTGCAGTAACAGAAGGATCCTTGGCATGCAAAATATAGATTATCATGTTCATATTTATACATTTCCATATTTAAGATTTTAAATTATCCTTTTTCTTTAATTGTGGTACTTGTTTATTTCTTCTCAGAGTGCAGAGATGTGAGAAATGTGAATACTACAAAAGACTTGTTTATTCTTGAATATATTTTGAGAAATTCCCTAAAGACTTTCAGAAGTGAAACTGAGGATTCCACTTGAGTCAAAAATCACCAAAAATGCCTAGATAGAAGATACACACTTTTGTTCTTTAAGTACTTTATATCTTGTTTTAAATTTTTTATTATTGTTTATATATGTATGGGTGTTTATGTGTGTATTGTGTAACACCTGTGTTCCTGGTGCCTGTAGAAGACAGAATTGGTTAATAGATCCCCTGGACCTTGAGTTACAGACAGTTATCAAACATTGCATGGGTGATGGGAATTGAATATAAGACTTCTGGAAGAGCTACCAGTGCTCTTAAGCACTGAGCCATCTCCCCATCTTCTGATTTATGCCTCTTTGCTGGCAAAATAGATGCAAAGGGAATAACTTATCCCATGACAGGGTTGTTTATCCTACAAATAAATTGTGTCTGAAAAATATGCTGGATAGTCTTTGAATTAGAACCCCAAATCTACAAAGGAAGACATTTTCAGGACTGGTTTAGGTTTACCATAAAGTGTCTCTTTGCTCTCAGAACATGCCAAGGCAGCTCTTCTCCAGATGGGATGAAAGTTGCAGGAGGAAAGGCCATGTCTTTGATCCACTACCCACATAGCATTCTTGACAGGATTATGTAAATGACCTGTAAGAAGTCTTTTAGAGCATGCAGACCTGGAACCATTTATAGATCTTCCAATCTTAGTATGTAATCAGATGAGAGGGAAATTAAGCTTTTCTTCATTTACTTCAACTTAGAGCTCCCATTTAGAAATTTCTTTGCTTCAATAGCAGCAATACTGTTAGCAGAGCTTATTCCTATCAAGTGAGGGAGGGGGAAGGAGAATGTAATAAGGGAGGCACAGTTCAAGCAGATGGCGCCACCTTCCTCTCAGGAGACTTGGTTGTGGTGGGTGGTGAGAGGTTTGGGAAATTAGATCAGGGGTTTCCAGCAGAGAGGATCTATTGAATTGACAGTAACATATGTGTCTAGAGGTATGTGAGGAATTTAATATAGCTAATTAATTAGGCTATGTTCTATGGGAGCTATTCCTTGTCTGATCATATCTCCATTTGGATCACTAGAAGATTACAATGGAAGTGAGGAGTAAAGTTATAATGTATTTCAGCCTGAAGTGTCTGTCTAGCACAGAGCTATAGTACCAATCCTCATTCCTGAGCTCTCCAAAGGGTTCTCTTATCAGGCAGGACTAAAAGCAACTGATGTACAAAGCATCTTTCATTTCATAAGGAAAGCAACTCATTTCATAAGGAAAGACCTGTGATAGGTGCAAGGTTGCATTTAATTTAGCTTCAGCCAACAGATGCATATTTAATTTCAACTCAAAAGTGGAAAATGGCTAGGAGCTTCGGGGGATAGGGATGGGGGGAACTGCTTGTTTGAAATGTAGTAGATGCTTATGAATGTCTCTGTCTCAGTATTTCTTGAAGTTGTTGTGTTACTGGGCTCTTGTTCTGTCCTTTCAGTTTCTGGTCTTGTGTTTTCTATTGAATAAATACAGATTAGATGCACACAGTGTAGTATGGAAGATAACAGTTTATTGCAGAGTAACATAAGATCAGAGTGGGCAACAACCAAAAGCAGGGGCTACTCAAGGGGGAAACTCTCATGTTATGCTTAATGACAAAGGGCCTATTAGCTAGCTTTCTTTCTTTTAATTTTACTTTTGAGATTTATAATAAAAAAAACATTTCTTCCTTGCCCTTCCTCCTTCCAAAGCTGCTCTTACACCCTTTCCTTCTCTTCTTCAAAATATTTTTCAACAGAGACCACAATAGAATTCTACAACCAATTAAAATGCAGTTGTGGAGCTTAGTCCCATATCTATATAAACATCTACAAAACACTCCTGCACGTAAGGTGTGGGGAACATTGTAGAAGAGGTGGGTGGATAGATTGCAGTATCTGAGGATCCAATCCAAGAGTTTACTACGAGATTGTGTCTCTTAGTAATATCAGTCAGCTTTCATATACAGGCCAGGACCACCTGACTATGGAATGATACTGCCCACATAGAGATTGGCCCTCCTATATCAATTAATGATCAGGACAATATCCCATAGCCATGACCGTATGCCTCAGTTGAGATTCCCTTCTCACAGGACCTTAGGCAGTTAAATAACAGCTAATGAGGATAGCTGTCAGCTTGGTGGGATTTAGAATCGAGATGAAAAAGCATACCTTGGTGTATCTGTGAAGGAATTTCTAGATTAGATTAAATTTCTAGATTAGAGAAACCTGATTGTGGATGCCATCATTCCTTGAACTAGCTTCTTAGACTGAAAAAGAAGGACAAAGGTAGCTTATATGAACATTCAATTTTCTCTCCTTCCTGACTGTGGATGTAGTGTGATCAGCTGCCTCTATCCCCTGCTGCTCTTTCATGGTGGACTGTACCCTGGTTCTATGAGCCAATGTAAGCCATGACTTTGTTGAATTTCTTTTGTATTTTGTCACAACAATGAGACAAATGACAACCAAGCTAAAATGAACATATGGACACATTAAACCATATCAGACAAACTAGACCTGAAAATATATTGAACGCATGATACTGACACAGGCAGGGCAAAGCGAGCTCACATGGACCCCCCCATCCCCACCCACCCCAAGGAACAGGGCACCTAACATGGGGATGCTGTCTCTTGACTGGCCATCTGAACAGCTAGTTTGTGCCTCATGAATGGAGTCACTAGGACTCAGTTCAACTCAGAACACATGCAGACACATCGCTCTCAAGATATTATCATCAACTCATCTTTCTTCGGTCAAGACATGGTCATCTGCCACCTGACCCAACTGTGGAACCCAACTCAACCCAGAGACCCATATTTTGGCTTTGCTATACCAGTCGCTTTCCATTTAGGTTCTTTAATATCTAGTCCCTGATGTAACTCCTTTTATACTCATAAACTCCTGGAGTTCTGCTGTAGTATCTTTAACCCTTTTGTAGCCATTCTGTAATCTACATATATACCAATGTAGAGATATTTATTGTCAATGTTTCTTGAGAGTCAGATAATACTAGTAATTAGGAATAAAAGAAACTGCATGTATTGATCATCTATCACAGGAACAATTTCAGTCAACGAAATGGATATAGCCTGTGAAATCATTGTTATTCAATAGATTATGACATTGTGGAAAGATATACACATGTCCATCTATGCTTCTGATATAGCATTTTCTCAAAAAAACCCTCTTATCAGTATGTTTCTTTGTTACAGGTTTTGATCTCCCTGCCAGTTACCCTGTAATACTGCAGTGCTGGCCGTTAAATTTGTCCCTTGATTTGACCTCCTCAGATCTCTTCAAAGCTATAATGATCCTGAGACAGGAAGGGAGGATTAGACCCATAGCTGAGTTGTAAGGTTATTTCTGGATTGCAGCAACTGAGAAATACAGTCTCTTTGAATGCCATAGATTGCCCTGAGAATTGTATGGACCATTTTAAAAAAATCAAAGAAATTATCCTTAGCGTTAATGATGGATCCATCCATTCAGAGAAAACCCTTTCTTTTGGGAGAACCCCTCAAAATTCTGAACCCTACAAATGAGGCTCTTGAGCCATGTGCTTGTTCCTGCCCTGTGGAATATACTTAGACTTAAACAACAACAGCTATAACCACTCCATACCTTTTGACTATTATTCTATTTCCTGTTCAGTACTTAAGACACATGGAAGTTGGGCATCACATCATCAAAGGACCCCCAATATTCCTGCTAAGAGACCTATGTGCATTTCCCAGATCACTCAATCTGTTACAGAGTAACTGGGAGTTAGATATTGTTTTCACTCCTCTCGGAGAGATCAGTATTTAGGAAAAGTGAAATGTATACATCAAACCCCATAGTTAATCATTGAAAAGCTTTGTCAGGGGACTCATCTCACTTACAGGAGCCTTATCATTGATAGTTTTCTTTAGAGTCTGGGTAACTTCTCCTATCCTAAGCGTTTTGGAGATGATTGACAGTCATTCCATTTTTTTCATGTTTGTTTGTTTTTGTTGTTGTTGGTTTTTGTGGGCTTTTTGTTTTGTTATTCTTTTTGGTCTTATTTTTTGTTGTTTTACAGCTTTTTAAATTTACTTTGTCAGCTTTTTTTGAGACAGAAAATAAAGTTGGATGGGCATGGAGGTTGGGAGGATTTAGGGGACAGAGGAAACATAACAAAAATATCATGAAAAATTTAAATAACAAAAGAGAAAAAAATAGAATTTAAATGGCATGTGAAAGGTATTTAATTGTGTTTCCTGTAACAAAACAGCTGATAACAGTCAGGAAGAGTTTACTTTGGTTCACAGTTTGAGGATCCAGTATCTCTTGGCATGGAAGGCATGGTGACCCAAGCATGAGACAGCTGGTTATATTGTATATGCAGTCATGAAGCAGAGAAAATGAGTGCTGGTATTCAACTTCCTTCCTTTTTCTTGTTGAGTCAAGACCCCAGTGAATGGAACAGGACATTATGTTTAGGGTGGGTCTTCCACCTCAAAACTGTTGCACAAACATCCCCAGAACATTGCTTCAAGGAGGTCTTTGAAAAAACTCATCAATGCAACGATATATAGTGATCATTGCAGCATGAAGTGATCATGATTGAACCACCTTGAGATTTAAAGCAAGACTGGGGGGCAGGGGTGAGGGTGTAGCCTATGTCCTTCTGGTAAGTTATGGCTATTTTGTAGACTTTTTAAAAAAATTATTTGTAATTGTTTTGAATCTATTCTGTACTTCTGAGCCTGGGTAGAGGTATTATACTCTATACTGTCCTTAAGATGATCATATTACAAAGACGAACTCCTGCCCCCATCTTTAAGAGTTATTTTCAATCAGACTGTCAATCATCCGAATATAAAATTACCCTTCAGAAAAAGGATCTGTACCAGAAGTATCAAGAATCATGATACAATAGAAGCCATGAGACTGGAGTAACAGATGTGTTCCTAATGAGGTACGGGCTTTTTTAAAAAAACTCCTCTCAGTGGCTGACATACCCTCACTGCTAACCCTGTCTGTCTTCCTTGTTCTAACTCAGAAAGCATAACATTTTTCTTCCTCAACTTGCTATCTATTTTATCAACAGTGGTCCCAATTCCAAACCTTCTTGTCTGGACACCCCATGAATTCTTTTAGTCTCTGAAACCTGAACCCATCATGCAGGATTCCATCGACAAGCCTGCCTGCTTCTGTCTGTCTGTCTGTCCACCTGTCCATCTATCTGTCTGTCTGTCTTTCTATCCGTCTATCCACCTATTCATCTATCTATCTTTACCTCATAATCTTAGCTTTCCCTATTTTTTTTTTTGCAATATCCCTCTTACTGACATCCACTGTGATCTCCAACTTGTTTGCCCCATTTTTCCCTCTTAAAGTTCAACAAAATCATCCCAAAATTTCCTTCTGATTCTGTTTTTAAATATTTTAAATTTATGCTATTAAGAACTAGCAACACAGATCCTTTGTTCTTGATGACCCAGGAGAAATATTACAGTCCTATTGGCAGTTTTAAGATTTCCCCAAGCCTTTGTCTCATCAGCAGTGATGTGACTTGCTGTCAGCTGTGGCTGAGGATTTCATCATTCCAGGGACTACACTGAACATTCATCTCTGGGATCTTTTCTTATGGTAGTGAGCCCTCTTGTGCTCTTCCTGGCTATACTGGGGACAAGGAGTTTTATTGGATCCTCAATATTTGGACAATTTTCCTTCCAGTGATTTTTCTGTCCAGATATAAAGCATTCATTTGCTAATCTATTTTTTATGAAAAAGGAATGAGTGGGAAATCTCAAGTCACACCATAGGCTCCAAGGAATTCTGTATGTTTTCTGTTCTTTCATTCCCTGATAGAGTTAGGTTCTTCAGTTCCTCTCTTCTTTCTTTCTTTCTATTATAGACAAAATTGCTATATTTAGTTTGCCATCAATTGGAGTATTGAGTCTCAGTGACAATTTTTGAAACTTTCTTCTGATACTAGAAGCTTATTAAATAAGAAATCCTTCCCAAGGAAGGATTTTTATCTTCTGAGGAGGAAGGATCAGTTTGCATGCACTCTTGAATGACCTTAATGGACTATAAAAAGACAACTGGGCTTTTACTAGGTTCCTGATCAACAGTTGACAGTTATTGGCCATTTACTTTGGCCTTTGTATTAACTTCAATTGTACAGTAATCTTGTTTTCATAAGGCCATGTTCACTTCTTTGCTTGTGGGAGGGAATCAAATTTGTACGTATCTGGGAAGTAAATCAGAAGGAATCAAAAGAGTTACCTAGACCAAAGAGAAAATGGGGGAGGAAGAATGATTATTGTAGACTCCTTTTACTCAAGATCTTAGGTATTGGGAATATATTCAACTGAATCTGAAAATTCTTTAATTGGTGGGGATCCCTGGTTCTTGGCTAATAGAGGTAAAATCCACACTTGTATTTTGGAATAGGAATAACAAGATCTGCCCAATTGTTGGTATGTTTTGGGTGCAGGGTCATTGGGTTGGTGGGGGAAATTCCATACTCTTACTGAGAATAAGGATCAATTCTAGATTTGCTTTGGTCAGTAGAGAACAAGTTTATCACTACGATTTTACAAATGTGTAATTGCTTCTCTCAGATACATATGCACTTTCTTCCTAAAAGAATCTAGGTAGAACAAAAAAGAAAAAAGCCAAAAAATCTCAAAACAGCAAACAAACAGAAACTAAACATAATCCAACCAATCATTCACATCCTCCCACCCTCCCCCTCACCCCCATTCCCCAAATCGAGCTGCCAATCATGGGCATAGCACATTAAGAGGCTCATGACCTTAGGAGAATCTCAAGTATCCTTCAAGACTTAGTTGATACAGTATGCAAAATTTGCCTCAAAATAGAGCTGGGGTTGAAGAGATGGCTCAGCAGTTAAAAGTGCTTGCTACACAATCATGAGGGCAGGAGTTTGGATCCTAGCATCTATATAGCAGACTGAGCATCCTTCAAATGCCCACAACTTCAACTTCAAGGGGGCTGATACTCTCTTCTGGAATCTATGCACGTGCACAAACACAGACACAGACACCGACACACCGACACACACACACACACACACACACATGCAATATACTTTTTTATTTTTAAAAAGAAGCCTTTTAAAGATCGAGAAGCCCAACATTTGAGGTCCAGAACTGACTCATTAATTCAATATAGGAAACATTGTCTTGTCAAATGGCAACAGAGCACATTCCATCAGCATAACTACTGGTTTTAGAAAACAACAACAAAAAGACCTAAGTTAGGTTAATCTAGACATAGCTATAGACAGAAGTCCCCTTGAGGAAATAAATACATGAAAATAAGAAAGCAGGAAATGCACTGTAGCATGGAGGGGAAGTGTACACACAGAGGGAAGGCACAGACAGAAAGGTAGTAGAGCTCATGGTCCCAATCCAAAAGAGCAGAGTCCTTTGAGTATCACAATGAAGACGAAGACAATCCTATGACAACTGGACAGAGCACTAAAAGATGTGATTAGGATCTTTCTCCAGATTACCTTCAACTCTGCAGTCCTCTGTTCTTTGTTGATTGAATTTTGATGAGACACACAGAAGATAGTATAGAAAAATAGGCAGTTTATCATGAAGTAATAAGGTATGAAGGTGGGCGATGCCCAAAGGGCCACTTCAGGGGAAGCCACAGTCTGAGCATGTACAGTGCTCAAAGGGCCATGGTAAAGGGCATATATGGGAAGGGTATGAATGGACATTAGCAGAGGATAGGACTCTCATGGAGACAGAATTAACAATGCAGATGTTGTGTTCAATTTTATGCCGAGGTGGGTTGTATACTATTTCTTAGTATTTCTGGACAGAGATAATTCCAGAGGGGCAGTTCAGTGAGTTGAAAGACACATATTGGCTTAAGAGAGGGTAAACTAGTTTGCTCTCATTCATTAACCAGAAAGCCTCTCTTCTAGATGGTAATCTTAGGATCCTTTGGGAAGTTTAAAATATCATGTGTATAGGAAGGGACAAAGGTACAGCATAGATATTATTCCTTAGATGAAAATTATATAACATAATAGGATAAAAACAATGAACGAATAAGCAAAAAATAAATCTGAGGAACTAGAGACATGACTCAGTGGTTAAGAGACCTTGTTGTCTTTTGGAAGATACAGGTTCAGTTTTAATCACTAAAATGCCAGCTCACAACCACCTGCATCTCTTTTACTGGAGAATCCAAAAAAAGCATTTATATATATCAAATAAAAATAAATCTTTTAAAAAAATCTATAAAATAGCCACCTTTACCAGGAGGAAATAGCCTTTCCTTAATAGGTTTCAATCAAGCCCTGTAGTCTATGGCTTCCTCCCTTTCCTCTTTCTTTAGATCAGGATGTTAGCAGTGGCAGAGGAGTGGAGTTCAAGCTGATTATGAGGAAAGGATCTATCCTGTGTGACTCTCAAGCCTGCTGATTTCCAATGAGCTGTCTAGCATGTGCAGCCCTCACAGGATATTTTATTATATCTTCAATATTTCTGCAACCCTCTATATGGGACTGTTCCTATCCAACCAGGATTAATTTTTTATAGGCTAATGGTGTACTCATATGTGTTTCTTTCTCCTCAGAATTGTGTTACTTGGGTCCTATAGACTGTGTATTCTGCTTCACTCCATCATTCCATGATTCTTATTTTGATGCTGTATTCTCCAATGTGATGGTATCTGGGGAGTTGAGACCTTTTGCATGTAATTGTGACCTGAGAGCAGAACCCTCTTGAATGGGATTAGTAACCTTTTTAAAAAAGTCACAGAGACATTTCCTTTCTCTGTTTCTGTGACATATGAAGAGGCAGAAAGTAGCTTCTTCTGAGTCATGTAGTAAACCATCACCAGACACTGCCTATGCCAGTTTCTTGCACTGGCCAGTCTCCAGAACTCAGAGGAATTGTTATTTGTTGAATCTAGTCATTCTATAGCGAACCATCACAGCTGCCCAAGCTGACTAAGATATGAGACCTATGGTAGCTCTGGGGTTCTCATGATGACCCAAAGGTCTGGTATAATTTATAACATTGACTTCTAGAATCAAAATTCACAGCCAAGTCCTGGCTTCTTGCTAACTCATCATTTGATTATGTTAAAATAATTTTATTGTTGTCCTCATTTCCTTTTATATGTAAAAGATACTGCTTTGCGTATAGGTTGCTTGAAGATATTTGTATATTTTAAGGAGAATAGCCTACTGTGTCAGCTATCGTTAGTGGAATGTTTTTACTTCGTTCCTCTCTTCTACAAGCTTTTCCTAAGGTCTGAATCTAATGCTATAGAATATATCAGATTGTCAATCACTGTGTGTTTCTGTCATCTCTAATAATCAGGGTGAATGATAGAAATGGGATACACGTATTATATTCTTTCTCATTTTGGATTGCAGTCAGACAGTCATAGTGGCTGTATCTCACACTGTTCAGGTGGGAGAAAAATGGCTTGTTAGGGACACAGAACATAAAGTGAGCAGATGTAGCGTCAAGAAAACAGATAGGGAATCATCTTTGCTTACTTTAAAGATTATGTAGAATGGGGTACAAATCTAGATACAAATCTAAATCTGTGTAAGTGAAAATTCTTGAAATTGATCATCATTGTCTCTACCCTATGAGAACAAATCTGGGTTGTGCAACATGAAAGAAAAACTTCTGAAAAGTTAACAAGAATTGGGCCATTTTTAACCCAATTAAACCAAGAAATATGCAACATATTCTAACCAAATATTCATAATCATAATCAACAATCACTCATAATTCACACATTCAGAGTAGGAAAAAATAGTATCTGATATAATTGTGTGTGGGGTATGTGATTGAATGTGTGTGTGTGTGTGTGTATGTATGTGTGTGTGTGTGTCTGTGTATAGTACTAAATCTCCTTGCTTGTAGGACCTAAGTAGTAGCAACTTATAACATTTGCTTTGTCTGGATGCTTTGGGTAGTTTTGTTGGGAGAAGGTGGTTGGTAAACAAGAGGAGGGGGAATGGGATAGGGAGTTTTGGAGGGGTAAAGAGGAAAGGGGATACCATTTGAAATGTAAATAAAGCAAATGTCTAATAAAAAGAAAAAAAAAAGAAGGGAGGATGCTCTCCTAATCCTAGGTCTACAGAATAGGCCCCACAAGTAAGATACAGGGTAGTTGGGAATGCTGTACAAGGGCAGAAAGTGTGAATTCAAATTGCAATATGCTCTCCTGCTGGCTTTTTCCTCCAGCTCTTCTACTCCTTAAGGAACTTCAGCTAGGGATAAGACCTCTGCTTCAAATGAATAAATGATATGCTCCTGAGAAGAAAAGATGAAATATTTGTGGGCATAAACTCAAAATCAGAACTGAAATTATAAACTCTTTTAGCTGAAGCAGAGCCAATGAAACAGAATATGCCTGTAAAAAGATTTTATGAGATAAGACAATCTTTCTAACTCTGCAGCAGTAACAAGGAAAACTGATATAAAACTGTGCAGCAAAAAAGGCAAGTTTGAGATTAAAAAAGAAAACTGTAACAAGGGTCATGATGGTAGGGATAGCAGAACGCACATCTTCAAAATAAATTACTAAAGTAAGGAACTGGTCCAAAAGCTTCCTGAAGATGGTGAGGGGGATGAAATGCCAGGAAGACATCTTGATGAAAAATACTTAGTCACGAAGAGAAATAGTTGTGTCAAAACCCAGTCTAGAAATTAGAAGTCTCAGAACATGAGACGGGAGCAAACGAAATATTAATTAGAAGTTTTAAGGATCAAAGAAAGGTAGATGAACTCAGAATAAAAGATCAACTTGAGTACTCACTGGACAGATAAAAGCAAAATGAGTGTCTGGATGGATAATAATGAAATTTAAGACTAAGACAATTTAGACGTTTCTAAGTAAAATAAAAGATTTAAGATAATGCCACATTTATATCAGGCCTTTTAGCAGTAACAATAGATAATGTCTTTCAAGTTTTGAAGGAAAATAATTTAGATATTAACATTTCAATCCAGATAAATTATCGTTTTCATAAAGATATTCTCAGCATACAATTAAAAAGGCTTCCTACTCAAAAATTCTGTTTTAAATACTCCTGGGAAATGTGCTCTGCCAGAAAAGGTCAATGTCTTAATGGTTCCAAGTTTCTGTTGCCAACTACCATTGACTGGATGGTCATGAGCAGCAACAGCAGCAGGAGTAGTAGTAGTAGTAGTAGTAGTAGTAGTAGCAGCAGCAGCAGCAGCAGCAGCTGTTGCTGCCACCACCACCTCCTTTACACACTTCCTATATATTTAGGCTGGAAGTCTTAGTCACAGGTGCGAGTCCTCTTCTGGGAGGCAGCCTGCTATAATCTTGTGTTGCTAGGAGTTAGCCAACTCTCTGGTGCTTCTTCATCAGAACACTAATAGTGTTCATGAAGGCTCTACAATCATGACCAGATTACTTTTTAAATGTTCCTGACGCCATCACCATGGTGATAAGAATTTTAACTTCTGGATTTGAAAGAATACGTTTTATCCATTGCACTTAGTTATGGAAAGAGAAATGATAGGAGGAATAAGCTTTTTACAAAGAAATTAATTAATTTTATTGATGTAAGAAAAGGCACTGGCCTAAAAAGCACTATAATCTTCATAATCAAGAATTAGCACTCCAGATGAGATCAACAAAGCAGGGGTAAAGGGACAATCATGTTTAATACATTTAAACAGAGATAAAGGAAGAGCAGACAACAGGTATTAGTGAATTGGAAATAGTTTCCAGGATAAAAAGGGAAAAATTCCATTCAAATGACAGAAGATAAATTTTACCTAAATAGGGGTTTGCTTTGTACTATGGGGGATTAAATCACAATTACTGGGATCAATATTCTTGAGGCCAAAGTCTGATGTGGCAATCCTCACTGTGTGATAACACTGTTTGTGAACCCTGGCCTTATATTTGAGGGACTAGAATAACAATGTATAGCTTAAAGGAATTAAATAAGTGTGAGATACGATGCTTTCTGTATTGGGCTTAATGTAACACCAGGAAATATAATGGTAAATACTCAACAAATAAAGCATGGGTTAGCTTAGGCTCATGCTCTTGGTATTACCTAGCTGTACCCTGACTTTGGGACCAAAGACACTGAGATTGTTAAGTTTTTTTTTTTTTTAACCACTTCATGTAACATGGCCTACGTGCCACTATTTCTTTCATTCCATTCACGATTAAGTACTTGGATATATGTGAAGTTTTGACATATTTTTAAGACCTACAAATGTTGTGATTGCTAACCTCTATAATGATTCTAATGCTTCATCTTAGATTGAGGCCTCCAGGTTACACTGTGTGCTCTTTAGAAAATCCCCACTGTGGTTACAAAACATATGTAGCCAATCTTAACACATGTAAAGACAGCAACAAATTGAACATTTTCCGACATGGAAGTCACTAATTAAAAAAAGACCTGAACATTCTCTCCATGTGCAGAATCATTCTTGGTCTTGAAGTTTAGCATGTTCTTTGCTGGACAGAAAAGTAAACTGACCTCACAAACGTGCCTATTGACTTCTCGCTTATTTTCAAAGTCTACCAGGCCTGATTGCTAACTCTCAGTAGCATGCGGAGTGCTCCATGCCTTCTTCCTTTGATGGGATGGTGTTGTGCATGCAGGCTTAGTAACATGCCGCTCTTTGTGGATGGATGTCTCTGTTGATTCACCATGAGCAAGCGCATGCTTTGTCTGCTTTCCACAGAAGGAGTGTATCTGTGTGAAAGCACAATGTGCATCCTAGTAGATAACATTGTAGTTAATGTGGCTTAACCTGGCTTTGTGTCTCAGGATACTGATTGGCCAATTTTCTTGACTTTAATATCTCTTTATTTCTTCATGCTAAGTCCTATTCTATGATGTTATAATGAGATAGAACCTATCTCTTTAAGTTATATTTGAGCATTACACAAAATGAGGCATATAAAATATTAGGAGCAAAATACATACTCATTAAGTGTAAATGTTGATGGCAATCACGATGATGATGATGGTGATGATGGTGTTGATGGTGATGACAATGGTCTATAGCTACAGAACACTTTTTCCTTCCTATATATGCAGAGTTAAATATAAAATATTATTAAATTAATATTAAAAATTAAAATTAAGCCTAATAGTCTCAAGTAATATGAATAGACCAAATGCTTATGAATATGATGTAGAATGTTTGTTTCCTTTATCTCTCTAATCAGGATTCATATAAGTAGTTTCAACTTCACTCAGCTAAGAGATTATGTCAGAAACCCCTTATGCTTAAAATGGGATGATATACCTCATGCAAGTATACAATACAGGAGAAGATTACAGGTCATATTTTTATGAGACATAGAAAACACTCTTTCGTTCAATCATTTTCTTGACATAAAGGTGGTTCTGTGGCATATTTGTGCAAAATTTATTAAATCATCAGAGAGAAAGCTATGCGTATTCTAGCAGAAGATTCTAATGGTGATTCTAAAGATGGATTTCCTTGTAACCTTCAGGCTGTAATAGTGTCACAACCAGTACCTGGCATGAAAGTCCGCAAAAGAGATGGAGACAGAGCAACGTGTCAGCAAGAGTGAAGCTGTACATTCATTATGGCGTGCTCCTTAGCTCTCTATTTCATGGAAGTGACTCTGAATAGGGAAAGGGAACTCAGTGTATTTGGCTGGAGGCTACTGATGAAAGTGCTGCAAAGAAATCAGTGTAGGAAGAATAATGGGTTGACCAAATGCCTAGGCATTCTCAGGAGTTCAAAGTAACCAGTCACATAAATGCAGACTACTTAGACAGGAAAGCATGTGACAAGATGGACTGGACAGCCAAAAGCAGACAAGTAGGCAAGACTGAACTCTAGAAGTCCTAATGACATGCTCAAGGAGAAAAAGGGCAGTTGCTAGCAAGGTTGATATATGACGCACTGCCTGTGATGTGCTACGCTCTCTGACAATTTGCTTACAGATATATTAACTCTGCTATCCTATGGCCGTTATGATCCATTTAAAACTATTATCATGTGTAGTTGAGGAAGTTGAGAAACAAAAGGTTAAGTAACTTTCTAAATTCACACATTTTGGAATTAAATCTCTGAGATTTGCTTCTGTAGCCACAAAACGGTGAGCCATCATTTATAGCCGAGGAGCAGGGTAGGGAAGAATAGAGGAAGGTTGAGACTTTGATCTCAACTGCCATTCTATACTGTCTTTGGTTGACATAATGCAAATGAGCCTATTCTATAAGCCCTTAGAAAGAAATTAATGTCTCATGGACTGTTTTCTTTTTTTTATAAGAGTTGAGTCACACACAGTTTTGCATTCTCAATTCCCAATATGCTCTGCTTCGTCCAAGACAGTTCAAGTTTATGCATGCTGTCAAGGTATGATCAGTAATGCTGCACTGAAAAGTGTCCATATGTGAAAGATAACGTGTATTGCTACCCTACATAGACAGCCACACAGTTAACCTTCGGTGAACACTAAACACACCTTAAAGCTCTTATAGGGCTGAACGCATAGCTTCCTTTATAGATGGGAATGAGGGAACTTGTCCAGAATTAGAAATAAAGAATCAGGCAAAACACAAAACAAACAGAAGAACCGAATAGAAAGCAGCAGAGACCATAAACACAGGCACCGTTAGCTTGTGCAAAACTACTACAGAAGACATATTAACTGAGTTTTCTCCACTTCAGTTGCAGAGCAGATAAAACTGATTTCCTAAGAGAAAATCTGAGGTGAATTTCACACATGTCTGGGTTGTTTCAGTATCCATCCAGGTGTTACAACTCAGACTGCAATATTAGGAGTTGGACATGAGTGGAGTTAATTCATTAGAATCTGTTCACAGCTTTTTGTGAACAGTGAGCCAGCTGCCAAAATCAATATGTTAATGATCATAGGGAGTTCCCCTTGTGTGGTTGGTCACACATGAATGAATGACTGGCAGTTATTAAATTAGTGAAGTGGTGGTGATCAGACTTCCTCTCAGGGGTTCTTCCTTAGTTATATCATGAAATGTAATACTTTTTTCATGAAATATATGGTTTTTTCACCTACTTAAAACAACTGTAAGAGCTAGGCATGAAAATGCATGTAAGCATTCAAGAGGAGGTTGGAGGAAGAGCTGAAGTTTAAACCCAGCCTTGGCTATGTGAGATCTTATCTAAAAAATCACCAAACAAACAAACAAACAAACACATGAATACATAAATAAATAAATAAATAACACAAGGGCATTCTTGAATACAGGGAATTGCTTAATGTCACAAAGTCAGTTTTTTGACATTGTGTGCAATCTTATACAACTGTATTTTTCCATTCAACTGTATTTATAAGTTTTCTGTATTGCTGAATAAAATAGGGTTTTTTTTTGTTTCATTTTATGAGATGGTGCTTGCTATCCTGTGCTTTATAGGATGGGCTTAAACTCCAGGGATCAAACGATTCTTTGTTCTGTTTCCTGAGTAGGACTATAGACTTAGATATACCATGCCTACTTAATGCTCTGACCTGGAGGCTAGGCCAGATGCACCAGGAAGCCAACAACTTCCATATGTTATTTCTCCAGAGAATGTGGCAGCATGTCTTCAACCCTACAGGAAATTAATCTTTTACTGCTTGCAAGAGTTAGCAATACTAAGTGTGATACTGTTGTTGGAACTATAAATTATTGTTTATTACTTTTATTGTTTTGGTGAACTTACTCTCTTTACTAAATAAATTGGTCATGGGATCTTTAGGCCAGATCAGGAAGCTTGTGTCTTTTCTACAACACAGAAAAGACCAAAAGACAGAGAGGTGGGGCCCAACCTCTGTTGTTCTTTTCACATGAAATGTCATCCAAATAGATTTTCCATAAATACTCAGTATATAGTGAAAGGATGAAAAATAATATACTCAGTGAAATAGAAAGCACTGAGGCTGATCCCCCAAATTGGATTCCCAGTGCTAAAATAATAGAATGGGGTTTTTATGGGTTTATATTGGAATGGGAAGGCTCCAACACTTTATAAGTGACCATTCTGTTAGAACTCATTCTTTTACAATCATGAAGTAGGAGATTACTTAGAAAACTCTAGAAACCTGGTCAAGTACTCCTATTTATTTCTCACTAGTTGGTTCTGTTTTATTTGCCATCTAACTTTCCATTGACAAAGATGGAGCTGAGGAGAAAGAGTTTCTGTGCTGCTAATGTACACCATGCTCTGGGATACTTGAAGTAATTGCCCTTATATTGGTTCAAAATTGTGAGGCAGATAGTTTGACTTGGCCTGTGGTATTTTCAAGCCTATTACTTCTCTTGTCATTCGTCCTGGAAATGTGTCCTCTTCTCCTGTTTTGTTGAGACGCACATAAACTAGGACAACTTAGTAAAAGGGCAGGTGAGAGTTTCACTATTTTCCCCTTAGATACTTCTCTGCAGCCACCCAGTATTTATCATCCTCTCTCCATGTACAAGGGCATTTGGGTTCTATCCATTCACATGCATGACATCCATATAACTAACTATGCAGAGTCCTATATAAGCAACTTAATGTAAACAAGGAACTCTACCCTTTTGCAACTGCTATCCTGTTCAGGAGAATCTGATGCTTATTATAAGCAAACATCCAATATGAGACATTAGTTTCTCATTCATTTCATAATTCAACAAGGGACAGTAGGGGCTTGTGCTGCATGAACCTGTGGTACAAGGGCCCAGAGGTCTCAATACAACTCCTTACTCAAGGCAAAAGAAGGCAAACAACAGATCACTTGTCTGTAGGCATTCCTATAGGATAATCTTAATTTAATTATCTTAAAATTATGGTCCCTTTCAAGAGTAATAGGTTGGCAAATTTAATGTCCATGTGAGTTAAGAAAGAAAGCCAAACAATTAACAGAGTTCTGTGAACACATACCTGTGTTTTACACATCAGAAACTATCAGAGACATAATTTTACCTTGAACACAAAGCCATTCTGCAGTATTGCTTTTTCTTTGTCTTCTAGCGTTTGATCATAAAGATTATAGTTGGTGCTGTGAGATACTCAGTTTTCTGTTATGGTAACAAACAGCTGAAATATATCAATTTATAAACAGATAAAGTTTATGTTGACTCACAATTTTTAAGATTTCAGATTGTCATCCTTTGGTAGTTGCTTTGGGGTCTCTAGCTCAGCAAAATATCCCGGGAAGGAAGGTATGGAAGAGGCAATGGCTCAACACTTAGCCAAAATATAACTTTGCAAAACATAACAACATTGTGAAAGTTAGGGCAAGACAGGAACTCTATTAGATTGGAGGAGAGGAACGGAATAATGATAGTTAAATGTTACATCATCTCCTGCATGGCATCCTGTGACAGAGCAATTATAGTGGAAAGAAATGGAGCAATCTGGATGTATTAATCAAAGTTTTCCAGCAAAAAAAATCAGTATTATATTTGGATATTTAAAATAGAAATTGATTCATGTAGTTTGGGGAGGGCAATAGATCCTAATAAACTACCATTGTATAGGCTTTGGAACAAGGAAAGCTGTTGGTATAATTTGTTCAAATGCATAAAGCCTGAGAACCATGGAGTGGATGGGTAAATCTCAGCCCAAGCTTTATAGTATAAACCTCCCTAACTAAATTCCTGGTAAGTAAAAGAAATTAAGAGATGCAGGAGTGCCATCTGAGACAGAAGCCAGCAATCTCTCTCTCTCTCTCTCTCTCTCTCTCTCTCTCTCTCTCTGTCTGTCTGCCTATCTATCTATCTCTATCTCTATCTCTATCTCTATCTCTATCTCTGTCTGTCTGCCTGCCTATCTATCTATCATCTATCTATCTATCTATCTATCTATCTATCTATCTATCTATCATCTATCTATCATCTGTCTACCTGCCTATCTATCTATCTATCTATCTATCTATCTATCTATCTATCTATCATCTATCTATCCTGTTCCTATATCTTGTGTTGTTCAGGCCGTCAATGGGTTGGGAGATGCTTGCTCACACTGCTTTACTCTGTCTCCTAACTCAGAACCAATGCTTTATCAACTACCTCAGCATATCTTCATCAATCAAATTGGCACACATGATTAACTGTGATATTGAATAAAACTCATAGATTTGTAATAGCATTGAGCCATTTAAGCCTGTGTAAAATGTTAGCATGAGTGGAATCTCTGAGAAGGATGTACATATATATCCTTCTCAGAGATTCAGATATATATATATATATATATATATATATGACATTATATATATAATGTCTAATTTTCAAAACTCGTGTGTATAGCTAATTTTCTCTCAGTGTTAATAGTCCCAATCAAAACAAAAGCAGGAAGTGTAAATAAAGTTACACTTAGTCCAAGAGAGGAAAACAAAGTTGACAGGGACACAAAGGTAATATAGATATTATACACCATTCAATCTGCCAACGCATATTGCAAAAGAAGAAAACAAGGCTTGGACAGAGAAATCAGCTAAAGTTTCTAAAGGCAATGAATAATACCTGCTTCAAAATGAATGACTTAACCCATGCTAGTGTAGATGTTGCAAGCAAAGTCATCATTTATGTTCCACATACTACAGGAAAAGCACACACATGCATGCACACACACACACACACACACACTTATCTATGTATGTATTTATGTATAGATGTATCTATGTAGCTATGTATGTTTGTATCTATCTATCTATCTATCTATCTATCTATCTATCTATCTATCTACTATCTATCTTGTGGTTAATTCTGTGGAATCATCAGTTCTTTCCAGGCAAGTACCTTTATCTGCTAATCTTCTCACTAGCCTGGGAAGGGGTATTTAAAGTAGCCAGGTGAGTGGATGGCAATAGTTCACTTAAAAATGTACCTTGGGGCCAGAACTCTAGGTTATGCCCTTAAATTTTTGAAAAAGTACAGATTGTAAGAGCAGAAGGGTGCCTGAGGCAAAAATGCACTGGTTGTCTGTAATTTTAGGTGAGTTGTCTCAGGGAAAGGATTTGAAAGGCTGGGATATTCTAGATCTTAAATATTAAAGAGCATAATAAAATAGTGACTATTTAAATAATTTTCATCTTTGTGATGCTGCTATATATTGTGTTATTATTTTTACTCATACTTCAACATCGGAATGAAGTATTATTTTTTACATTTATTTATTGATTGATTTATTGATTTATTCATTCTACATCCCAATATCAGCCCCTCTCCTCCCTGTTCCCTTAACACAGCTCCTTACCTCACCCTCCTCATCTTTTCCGAGAAGGGGGAGGCCCTCCCTGGGTATTACTTCAACTTTGGATTATCAAGTCACTACAAGATTTGGTGCATTCTATCTCACTGGTCAGACAAGGCAGCTCAATTAGTGGAATAGAATCCATGGGCAGGCAATAGGTTCAAGGACAGTCCCTGCTCCACTTGTTGGGGTCCCGCATGAAGACCAAGGTACACATTTGGTACATATGTGTAGGGGGCATAAGTCCTTGTAGGCAGAGCACATTTTGTGTTGCAAGCTTCGTGGGTGGGTTGCTGTGCAGGAGGTGCCACTTCTAGCACCAAACCCTTAAGACTCCCTGGGACATCTGCCCCTCCTAGGTCTCTGGCATGCCCTAGAAATGCTACCACACCACTGCCCACCACTGACTTTGTTCTCACTCACCCAACACTGGATTCCTCCTTTCCCATTCCTACCCCATCTGCTCTCCTACCCAGTTCCCTTCCTCTATCCACCTTTAATATCTATTTTATCTCCACTTCTGAGAAAGATTCAAGCATCCTCCCTTGTTATTTGGCTTCTTTGGGTCTGTGAATTATAGCATAGCTCTCCTGTGTTAATATCTACTTGGTACATGAGTACATGCCATACTTCCCTCAGGATAATTTAGCCATTCGTAGATATTCTATAATGAGACTGGTATGATGCCAATGGTATACTCAATATTGAATTTGATTGATGACACCTTCATTTCTGTAAGTGGAAATAGAAGGAAACAGTAGAAGTGAAATTGACAACAGTCCATCTTGTCAGATGGATTTATAATTTCCTCTCTTACTCAATTCCTTTTCAGGCTAAGACTGGGGCTTCTTGGTTTCTTAGAATACATAGGAGTTCACTCTCATGCCTACCATCTCCTTGCTAGTATGCTCCAGAGTCCTTGGTACTGTGACCTTTGTGAATAGTAAACAGTGCCTTTTCCTGCGCATCTCCAGAGCACTTAGCTGGAATCAAGTCTTTGACTCATCTGTACTAAGTATGACCTTTCCTTTACCAATCAGGACTCCATTAATCATTGTGGAACTGACATAGGCCACAGGTGATCCTTAAGCTCTTGTTTCCAGACCTGGATTGCTAGAAAAAAAATCTTGTAAATTTATGTGTAAGAATTTATGTTCCTGTTAGGTGACAGGGTTTTCCACGTACAATGTCTTAAAAACAGGGTCTCCATGTGTAGCCCACCGAAATTAGCTATGCAGATCTTCTTGTATCTCCCTCCCAAGTACTGGGAATAAACCTGTGCATCACTGTTCCTGTTATGTACCTATTTTCAGTTATTTTATTACACTAAATTATTAATTCATTATTATTATGAATGTGAATCTTTGTATCATAGGATTTAACAGAAAAGTCATGTGCTAGGTATAAATGAAACCAATCTCTTCTACCAAAACATAGACAATATTTTTCTTTTACCTCTCATCTGAGTTAATATCTTTCTGTTAACAACTGATCAAATATTTCAAAAGCATTACTATAAGAGGGAGCAAAAGTGATGAAATAAAACAAACTTTATGGTTTCAGCCTCTTCAATGAGTCTGTAAAATACATAAATTAGAACCAAGCTCTGAATAGCAGTGAGCCATATACATCCAACTTTCTGGAAGTTTTAGTAAAAATGAGAAGAAAACTTCATGGAAAATAAAATGGTTGTTTCTCTCAAATGGGCATCTACTCCATTTTTTCTTGGTATGGTTCATGATTATGAATATCGAAACGATAGTGTAATCAAACAGCATTTGTTCACTGCATCCTTAGAATTGATCCTTATGCTCAAATGTAAGGAAATGGCCTAGCACCATTTTTTCTCTTTTAGAAGCAAGAACAAGTTAAGAAGTAAATTTACACAAATAAAAAGTTAAGCATATTAGAAAGATGCAAGTAATTCACCAGAGAGAGTGGACTTTGAAGAAAAGACATGATTTTTACCTGCAAGGAAGTCAATCAATGTGCATTATGTCTAAAAAATGTACAGGATCAGTTTAGGTATAATAAATGAAGCAATAGTACATGTTCAGAGACCTCTGAAGAGCTTTTACTATTTGCAGAGAGACCCCTGTCAGGAATAATGATGGAGAAAAGTTAAGAAGTATTGCCAAACACTGAAGCAGGTAGTAGACTGACAAGAGTCCATTAGAATGTACTGAATTCCCAACATTATGTTAGATGTAAGGTTTGAAACAGGAGACTTCATAGACTGTTACTGCTCTTAAACATTTATGAGCAAGCTGAAGCTGAAAGAAAACCAAATACAGACAAAAAAAATTAACATATGTTTATGAAGCCAGTGCTATGTTATTGGTTCGAAGCACACTTTGAATTCAAATAAGGTTGAGAAATCAATGTAATCTTGAATGATAAAAGAATTAAATGAAAGGAGTTGAGCTGGTCCTTGAACAAAGCAGAGGTTTGGATCAATAGTCCTCAGGTGGGCTGAGTCCTACCCCCTAGTGGGCCTATTGAGATTATAGATGTGTGTGTGCTTAAAAATAGTGTATATTCATTGTACTAAGTGTTGTTTTGTATATAGATGGCTTATTTCAGTTATAACATCTTTTGACTACACTCATAAGTTCCCCATGTCCCTCTTATTCTATCTGCCCTCTTCTTTTATCCCTGTAGTCTTCTATTTACTCTAGAGTGTTCTAATGTCCTACCATCTATCTGTCACTCTCTCTGTCTTCATTTACCTATCATCTGTCAATCATGTATGTGAACACATTGTCTTATGTATTTATAGAGAATTGTAAGACATGCAAATGAGAAAAATACTATAGATTTGTCTTTCTGCATATGACTTTTTGGTTGAGAATGTATGTAAATCAATGTGGAGGTTCTTTAAGATGCCAAAATTAGAATTTCCATTATAGCCAGATACATGCTGTGCTGGCTTATGTCATCTTGACATAAAGATAGAGTTATCTGAAAAGAGGGAACCTCAATTGAGAAAATGCCTCCATAAGATCTTACTGTAGGGAATTTTCTTAATTAGTAATTAGTTGGGTAGGGTCCTGCTCAGTGTGGATATTGTCACCCAAGGCTGGTAGAACTGGGTTCTATAAGAAAGCAGAATGAAGCCATGGGAAGCAAGGTATTAAGCGTTACTCCTCCATAGCTTCTGCATCAGTTTCTACTTCTAGATTTCCAGGCTGTTTGAGCTTCTGTTCTGACTTCCTTCTATGATGAACAATGCTGTGAGAGTATAAGCAAAATAAACCATTTCCTCCCAAACTTGTGTTTTGGTCATGATGTTTCATCAAAATAATGAAAACCCTAACAAAGACATATGCCTTCTGAGTACATAGCCCAAGGGCTATAAGTAAATATAGCACAATATACTTGCACATCCATGTTTATTGCAATGTTCTTCACAATAGTCAAGTTATAGAACCAGCTTAGGTCTCAACAATAAGTGAATCAAGTTTTATTCAACTGCAGAGAAACATTAAATTGTGTCCTTGGCTGGAAAATAGAAGGGACTCATTTTAACTTTTATCACTATAGTGGAGGAAAAGGAAGAGGAGAAGGAGGAGGAGGAGAAGGAGATTGCTAACTAGATAAGCAGAGGACAAAGAGTAGATTCCAGGTGGTGAGAACAAAGCAAATATGAGAATTATAGCTACATAGCTCTTCGTCAATAATAAGACTTAATTTAATGCAATAAAAAATAGATTTCATTCCTTTAAAAAACTTATTAAGGTTCTTTTTCCCTAGAAATTACATGTTTAAGCAGTTGTTCTGTACAGAATTATAGTCCTTGACACTGTTAAGGGTTAGACATAGAATATAAGTAAGCAAGTTGTCTTTTAACTGGAGCTTAAGGCTGCAGTCATTTTAGTTATGGGCTAACTGAGCCATGGCAGCTTGCTGCCCCAAGGGACAGAATTCATCAGCTATTCTTCTTCTGAACATCCACTTTGGAGTGTATGGGAGTTTGATTGAAAATGGCCCCTATAGACACATAGGAGTAGCAATATTGTAGGCAAGGTCTTGTTGGGGTAGGTGTGACCTTGTTGGAGTAGGCGTAGCCTTGTTGGAGGAAGTGTGTGTCAGGATGTGGACTTTGATGTTTCAGACGCTCAAGCCAAGCTCATTTGTCACTCTCTCTTCCTGTTTCTCAAGAATCTGAATATAGAACTCTAAGCTACTTCGCCAGTACCATGTCAGCCTGCAGGGTGCCAAGTTTCCCTGCATGATGATAATGAACTAAACCTGTGAACAGTAAGCAAATTAAATATTTTTCTTTTTATGAGTTGCCATGGTCATGATACATATTTACAGCAGTAAAACCTCAACTAAGACAGGGTGACTTTTTTTTTGTTAGCTTCAGCTGCTTCTACTCTTTGTATGCCATAGCTTTGTTTGCTATTAGTTTTAATTTGCTTTCTTCTCTGAGAATATGTTGAAGGAAGTGCTGATAGTAAGGTCTGATTCCCTAATTGGTTCTTGATTTGGTCAATAAAGGAGACAAATGCAACTTGAGAGAGTATACACTAGCAGTTTGGCAGCACACTTGAAAGCTCTAGAATAAAAAGAAGCAAATACACCCAAAAGGAGTAGATAACAGGAAATAATGAAACTCAGGGCTGAAATCAACCAAGTAGAAAAAAGAACTATACAAAGAATCAACCAAACCAGGAGGTGGTTTGTTGAGAAAATCAACAAGACAGATAAACCCTTAGCCACACTAACCAGAGGGTACAGAGACAGTATCCAAATTAATAAAAACAGAAAGGAAAAGGGAAACATAACAATAGAAACCGAGGAAAACCAAAAAAAAAAAATCAACAGATTCTATTACAAAAGCCTATACTCAACAAAACTGGAAAATCTGGATGAAATGGACAATTTTCTAGACAGATTAATTATACCAAAGATAAATCAGGATCAGATAAACCATCTAAACATCACATAACTCCTAAAGAAATAGAAGAAGTTATTAAAAGTCTCCCGACCAAAAAATAGTCCAGGACCAGATGGTTTTAGTGCAGAATTCTATCAGACTTTCAAAGAAGACATAATACCAATTCTCTTCAAACTATTCCACAAAATAGAAACAGAAGGAACACTACCCAATTCATTCTCTGAAGTCATAATTATACTAATATCTAAACTACACAAAGATCCAACAAAGAAAGAAAACTTCAGACCAAATTCCCTTACAGATATTGATGCAAAAATACTCAATAAAATTATCACAAACCAAATCCAAGAACACATCAAAATGACCATTCACTGAGATCAAGTAGGCTTTATCCCAGAAATGCAGAGATAGTTCAATATATGGAAATCCATCAACATAATTCACTATATAAACAAACTCAAAGAAAAAAAACGCATGATCATTTCATTAGATGCTGAAATAGCATTTGACAAAATTCAACACCCTGTCATGGTAAAAAGTCTTGCAAAGATCAGGAATTCAAGGCCCATACCTAAACATAATAAAAGCAATATACATGAAACCAGTAGCCAACATCAAACTAAATGTACAGAAACTTGAAGCATTCCCACTAAAATGAGGGACTAGGTAAGGTTGCCCACTGTGTTCTTCCCTATTCAATATAGTACTCGGAGTCCTAACCAGAACAATTAGATTACAAAAGGAGATCAAAGGGATACAGATTGGAAAGAACACAAAATATCACTATTTGCAGATGATATGATAGTGTACTTAAATGACCCCAAAAATTCCACCAGAGAACTCCTAAACCTGATAACCAACTTTAGCAAAGTGGCTGGATATAAAATTAACTCAAACAAATCAGTAGCCTTCCACATCTCAAAGGATAAACAGGCTGAGAAAGAAATTAGGAAAATGACTCCCTTCACAATAGTCACAAATTATATAGAATACCCTGGTGTGACTCTAAACAAGCAAATGGAAGATCCGTATGACAAAAACTTTTAAGTCTCTGAAGAAAGAAATCTAAGATCTCAGAAGATGAAAGATCTTCCATGCTCATGGATTGTCAGGGTTAATTTAGTAAATATGGCCATGTTGCAGAAAGCAATCTATAGATTCAACACAATCCTCCTCACAATTCTGAGTTAATTCTTCATAGAGTTAGAAAGAGCTATTCACAAATTCATTTGGAATAACAAAAAACCCAGGATTGTGAAAGCTATTCTCAACAGTAAAAGAACTTCCAGAGGAATGACTATCCCTGTCCTCAAGCTATATTACAGAGCAATAGTGATAAAAACTGCATGATATTGGTACAGTGACAAGCAGGTAGATCAATAGAATAGAATTGAAGACCCAGAAATAAACCCACACACTGATTGTCACTTAATCTTTGAAAAAGGAGCTAAAACCATCCAGTGGAAAAAAAGACGCATATTCAACAAATGGTGCTGGTTCAACTGGCAGTCAGCAAGTAGAAGAATGCAAATCTATCCATTTTTATTTCCTTGTACAAAGCTCCAGTCCACGTGGATGAAGGATATACACATAAAACCAGATACACAGAAACTAATAGAAGAGAAAGTGGGGAAGAGCCTATGTGCACAGGGGAAAATTTCCTGAGCTGAACACCAATGGCTTATGCTCTAAGATCAAAACTTGATGAATGTGACCTCATAAAATTGCAAAGCTTCTGAAAGGCAAAGAACACTGACAACAGGACAAAATGGCAACCAAAAGACTGGGAAGAAATATTTACCAATTCTACATCTGATAGAGGTCTAATATCCAATATATGCAAAGAACTCAAGAAGTTAGACTCCAGAGAACCAAATAACCCTATTAAAATGGGGGTACAAAGCTAAACAAAGGATTCTCAACTGAGAAATACTGAATGGCTGAGAAGCAACTAAAGAAATGTTCAACATCCTTAGTCATCAGGGAAATTCAAATCAAAACAACCCTGAGATTCCACACCAGTCAGAATGTCTAAGATCAAAAACTCAGTTGACAGAAGATGCTGGCAAGGATGTGGAGAAAGAAGACCACTACTCCATTGTTGGTGGGATTGTAATCTGGTACAACCATTTGAAATCAGTCTAGCTGTTCCTCAGAAAATATTATTATCCGAGGATCCAGCTATACCACTCCTGGGCATATATCCAAAAGATGCTCCAATATGTAATAAGGACACATCCTCCACTATGCTCATAGCAGCCTTATTTATAATAGACATAAGCTGGAAAAACCCCAGAGGTCCTTCAACAGAGAATGGATACAGAAAATGTGGTATATTTACACAATGGAGTACTACTTAGCTATTAAAAACAATGAATTCTTGAAATGTTAGGTAAATGGATGACACTAGAAATATCATCCTATCCTGAGTGAGGTAACTCAATCACAAAAGTACACACATGGTATGTACTCTCTGATAAGTGGATATTAGCACAAAAGCTTGGAATACTCAAGATACAATTCCCAGACCACATGAAGTTCAAGAAGAAGGAAGACCAAAGTGTGGGTGCTTTGGTCCTTCTTATAAGGGGTAACAAAATAATCAAGGGAACAAAATTATTTTACCAAGACAAAGTGTGGAGCAGAGACGGAAGGAAAGGCCATCCAGGGACTGTCCCACCTAGGGATCCATTCCATGTATAGTCTCCAAACCCAGACAGTATTGTGGATGCCAAGAGGTGTTTGCTGACAGGAGCCTGATATGGATGTCTCCTGAGAGGCTCTGCCAGAGCCCGACATATACATAGGCAGATGCTCACAGACAACCATTGAACTGATCAAGGGGTCCCCAATGGAGGAGTTAAAGAACTGAAGGAGCTGAAGGGGTTTGCATCCCCATAGGAAGAACAATATCAACTAGAACTCCCAGGGTCTAAACCACCAACCAAGGAGTACACATGGAGAGACCCATGGCTTCAGCTGCATACATAGCAGAGGATGGCTTCCTTGGGCATTAATGGGAGAAGAGGCACTTGATCCCATGAATTTCAGTGCCCCAGTGGAGGGGAATGGGAGGGAAGGAGTTGGGAGTGGGTGGGTAGGTGGGCAGGTGGGTGGGGCACACACTTCACAGAAGCGAGTTTCTGAAAGGGAGAAATTGTGAAAGGGGATAAAATTTGAGATGTAAATTAATAAAATATCCAATTTTTTGAAAAAAGGAGCCAATTGTTGGGCAGAAGGGACAGGTGGGACTTCTGGGTCCCAGGAAGAAGAGATTCAGAGAAAGAGAAGGATTTTTTGGCCAGGCTTTGGAAGGACCAGCATGAAACAATTATGTAAGATCTTGGGGAAGCTAGAACCAGAGGCCTGCACCACTGGGGGATAGCCAAGTAGTTCTGCAGAGGTTAGTCAATACAGGCTAGCTTCTAAATTTAGGGCAGGAAATTCTGTGCCGAGAGAGAGAGAGAGAGAGAGAGAGAGAGAGAGAGAGAGAGAGAGAGAGGGAGGGAGAGGGAGAGGGAGAGAGAGAGAGAGAGAGAGAGAGAGAGAGAGAGAGAGGGGGAGAGGGAGAGGGAGAGGGAGAGAGAGAGAGAGGTGGCCTGGTTAGTGATGGCAGCTTGGGGAAGCTAAGCTGAGACGAAATGGCAAGCCAGAAGTAGGACTGGCAGCAGCTGATGTCAGAGCTAAGCGCCAGCTTCTGGGAAGGGCTCCTGGGAAAGGTGGCAGCAACGTGTGTTTTTAAAATTCCATGCAGCAAGCTTCTCAGTTTCTTCCCTCATCTCTAACTGTCTATTTGCATCTTACATTTAGAGTGCTCGGGATTGTGTATCTGGACCGTCTGACTCACCGGCGCCCTGTCCAAAGCAATAAGCTCTCTGGACTCCAGGCTTTCCTTGAGTAAGTTTGATCTGACATAGTTACATGTGGATCAAAAGATGTAGCTAAAGCACAGAGTGGGTAAAACTAAGCAAAACAAACAAACAAATGACCCAACCCAACATGTTAACAAACAAAACTGGCTACAGAACCAACAGGAATAGTAGCTTTTCAATAGTGACAGCTTAGACTAAAATGAGATTTAATTGAAGTAGAATTTTAAAATCTTCCTCTCAGAACCACAGTTAGAAAAAAAACTGAAGCCAATTTTGTTGCACACACTGTGAGGAAGAGACTGTTATCTGTTTCAAATTCTTTTCTTCCCATTTATACACACACCTGTGCTCACTTGTAATTTCAGAGACCATTATTTTCAAAGATAAAGTTCAATGGCCTTACTCTCACTTCTAATTCTGTAACTACAAAACTTCATTCTGATATCTCCCCTGTCTGAATCACTCTCCAGCCTGCTCTGTTTTAATTCATAGTAAGAACCTTTCTGGGAATTAATTGCTAAGTAAAGACATCACATCTGCAAATAGCTTCCCTTTTTATAATGACCTAGGGTCCTTTTTGATGGCGAGAAATATATCGATAACCCATATAAGACAAAGTTTATAGCTTGCTAGTCTGTCAGCCAAATTGGGCACAGAATTTTTTTTTCCTATTTCTGGCAAGCTTTGCATTCTGTAAACATTTGGATTACAGTACATACATAGAGAGATGGAACACATTCAATAGCAAAACTGACAGTCCACCAATCAGAGGAGCCTAATTGAACATGGTTACTCGTTCCCAAGAGAAAAGGCTCAGGGGTGAAAGTGGAAAAGGATGGGGTGATGACATCACTGTCAGGTGGACCATTCTCTTTAAATTACATTTTTATATACTTACCCTACATGTCTGTTAAGATGGTGATGGTTTCTAGGCACTGTTTGACACCTATAGCCATGGGGGCTCGATTTCACCTGACTGTAGGGCTAGTGGGACAAATAGATGCTCACTTAGAAGTCTAATTAAAACACACGCTGTCAGCAGCAGCATCCCGAATGCTCCATTAAGCATTTTATGAATGCCCAAGAGCACCTCCGCCCATGTTTGGAGTGACACATTTTGGCTTTGCTGGGGACAATTAGGATTAGACCCAGGACGCTGGAGAATACGCACTGCATCCCATATGGCCAAGTCTGTAGGTGGATTGTTCTCCTGGTACTTGAAACTCAATGAAAAAAAAAAGCCCTGAGTAGGAATTAGACCAAAACGATGGAGAATGCAAATGAACACTCTATGGATGGTACTGAATTCTGTATGGCGACGTTATGGGTTGGCCTCAACTGTCAGATGGTTATGTATTATTCATGATCTAACTCAGGGTAAAGATAACAGATGGCAAAGGCATATTCATGGTCAAATCATAGTTGTTAGATTAATTATAAATCTGCATAAGAATTGGTTAATAATAATTCTGACTGCTCTCAAAAGAACTCTGGGCAGATCGTCTAATAAAAAGAATTTTTCAAATAAGATGCAAAGGTTATTAGGTGATGTTAAACACTTTATATTGCCATAAGTTATTTTCCAAAAGGACTCCCTAGTAGCATAAACCAGTTTTATTTTGCTAACCTGTGACTTATTTGATATAGATGGTGCTAACAGTGTCAGCTCTTTAAGGGACTACAGATGATTTACATTTAGCCGTAATGTCAGGGGACTAACCATGATCTGTGAGACACTAGAAATGTTTTTGTCTGCATCACTATGGCTCATCATGTATAATACAAAAAGGCTCTGAGCCCAGATTCTACAAAACTGTAGTCAGCATTCCAATGCACCAGTTGACTTGCAATATCCTCTCTGAATCTTCCCTCCTTTCTTTTCCATTGGTATTATTCTCCACACATGTAGGGTTGCTGGCCCACATCTACTCTACCACAGGGCACAGCCGCTGGGGAAGCAAGACTCAGAAAGTCCCATGCCATCACTGGGGCGGGTGCTGAACCACAGGAAAGGAAGGAAGCACTCTTCTGGGTTGGAGAAGCACAGTCTGAGACATGGGAAAGCCAGAGCTGTCATGAGGATCTTCCGGCCTGCAACAAGGCCGGGGATATGGGGTTCTCAGGTTCTTGGACATTCGGAAGCCACTGGGAGTTGAGGAAGATCAGAGAGTGGAGTTGGGCCAGTAGGCTGGATCTAGCCTGGGGCAGGGGTGGGGGTTGGGGAGAGGGGGAAATCTCTGGCTGGTCCCATGGGGAGAGTCCTTGGCTTGATGGTAGTAACAGGCTTGGTGGCAGTTGTGGCTGGGAGTGCAGAGAGGCCTTCTACAGGAGGCTAAGCTGTGGATCTGTAAGAGAAAGCTTTCTCCATGTCTCCCTACAGTGGATCTCGATAAAAAGAGATAGTCTGGTTCTAAATCATTTACTGTCATAGTGAAAAATGAATGTGTAAAACTGGATGGGCCTGAGATACCTTCCACAGAGAAGGATCTCTGGCAAGGGAATCTTAATGGCAACGCCCTCCATGCCTCTAGTTACCTCATTAGCATGGAGCTCTCTGTCTTGAGCCTACATGACTACAGATTGTGTCTCTTTTTCTATTGGTCTGAGATGTTAGGGATGCCTCATCTACATGTGGAACGGCTTGGGGTGTTGCCCTTATGTGAGTGATGGCCACAAATCTATGGGGGCTTGCAGCTATGTAACAGGGGCATGGTACTGAGAGCAGGCGGAGCTCCTATCCCGGCTCCTTCCAGGTCTCTGTGGCTTCAAGCTTTTAGCTTGACCAAGGACCAAGCTTCCTGTACAGGTGTAACGTCAGCTCTTCTGGTCTTGTTTCTTCCCACTGCTTCATACTCAGGGCCACATGTGGGAGATGGAGGACGGTGGGGAGCAGCCTCTCAGGTCCCTCTCTGCGGCATTTTCTCAGATGGGCCAAGTCTAGATGCTGTTGTTAGGTGACCAGCTTCACGTGTCTCTCTCTGGGTTGTGGAGACTTCGTGGGTAGATATGGTTCTTTCTTATCAACCCAGATTTTCTGTGTGATTTCTTGTGGTTTCCATCCACCCTGCACAAATTCCTCCTATCGACTTCTCCATTACTTTCTTTGAGGATGCTGGTTGTATCCTACTAGGACACAGGCTGAAATGTCCCCTAAGCTCAGGCTCATAGAATCAGAAAACACCTTGCCACACTGGAACCTGAGAATCCTGTCCATCTTCATTTAATTGATGAAGGAACTGAGGTGACCAGACACTAGGGGTTTTCTTATCCATATGACAAGTTGGGAACTAAAATCCAGTTCTGCTAATTTTTTTTTCATTTTTAATTTGCTCTCTCTCTCTCTCTCTCTCTCTCTCTCTCTCTCTCTCTCTCTCTCTCTCTGTCTCTGTCTCTCTTTCTCTCTCTATCTTTTGCGCTCCCTCTCTCCCCCTCTGGTTTGGTGATTGAATCCAGGGCCATATGGAGTAAAATCTTTACCCCAGACTCTTGAATAGATTCTCAAGACAGAGTCCTCCATAGCACATCATGGGATCACAAAAAGATACACACTGAAGGTTTAAATCCAGGATAATTAGCCACACAGGCTGATAAGCAGTGCCATTTTCCATGTTTACAACAGCTTCTTAGTCAGGATATTGGCAGATCTGTGAAGGGACTTGGCAAAGATGCTGGTAGTAGATAAAATACAGAAATACATATATTTCTTAAAATAGTTTTCAATATCTTGGTAAATCGACTTCTTGAATTTTGCTTTAGCTAGTAAACATAAAAAATGGGAGGAACATGAGATGGAGACTTTGTTCCTCAGCATTGAGTTACTCCCCAAAGAGAGGTGAAGGTGATGGGCAAGGGAGTGTTTGAATTGAGGAGAGCCAGGTGACACATTACAGGCATTCAGGAACAGTGATAGATAAAACAATTACCACAAAATGAATGTCTGTGTGCCAGGACCTGCTCTGAAGGGTTTATGCTCATTACTTTATACGATTTTAACCACCGAGTTTATTTCATGGCATCAGTTCAGTTGAGACCCAGAGTTCAATGCACATCTACTGGTCCTAACAGAGAGCACATAATGTTATTGTCCATCACTGAGTTAGGTGCTGGGGATACATCTCAAACAATAACTGAGGGATACAGTGGAATGACATGTGACTGATGGTCTACACCCTGCCAGAGATGGGCTGAAGTCATAGAAGGGTCCGATGACTAGGATATCATTTCGGGAGGTTATGATCCCAATTGACAGAACAGTGTTCTTTAGGGCACAGGACACAGAGGACATAGGCAAGAGACAGCAGTGAAATCTCAAGGAAGGGAATTACATAAAACATTAATGATGCCTGGGAGTTAGCAGCCATGGAGGGGTGATGTGTTTTGGGTAGAGTTCTCAGGTCTGGGTATCCATAGTTCTTTAAAGATTTGGGAAATGTTTTGCCATTATTTCATAAAACTGTTTTTTTAATGTTTTCAGTCTTTTTTTTTTTTTACCTGTAATAATAATGTGAACATCTTGTAATGACCTGGATCCTGTAAATCTTGGAGGCGTTTAAAACTTTCTCCTTTCTCCCTTCCTCCCTGCTCTCCTTTCTTCCCTCCCTTCTTCCCTGCTTTCCTTCTTTCCTTCCTTCCTTCCTTCCTTCCTTCCTTCCTTCCTTCCTTCCTTCCTTCCTTCCTTCCTTGCTTCTTTCTTCCCTCCCTCCCTCCTTTCCTTCCTTGCTTCCTTCCTTCCCACCTCCTTCCCTTCCTCCCTTTATTCCTTCTTGCCTCCCTTTCTTCTTTCCTTACATAATTTCCTCATGTCTTCATTTGTTTTTTCTCTTTCTGAGTAGGTCAATTCAGAAGACTTACCCCGTATTCCATACTTCTTCCTTCCCCTTGTTCCAGCCAGTTCTGTGTTATAGGGGCTCTCTACCACCTCCTTCATTCGATGGAAGTTTTTAGTTCTAGGGTCTCTGATTGGTCCCTTTTTGTTGTCTCTTTGCTTAAGCACTTGACTATATACTCAATTAACAGGACAATAACAACCTCCCCTAACTTCTTTTTATTGTTACCCCCTGCAGAGGACTGGACTCAGTGCCTTATGTTTGCTAAGCAAGTGTTCTACCACTGAGATGAATCCCCAAACCTTTATCTACACTTTTTTTTGTACACAGTTGAGAATCACTATTCCACATTGTCTGTCAGGTGTTTAATAGGTATCTTCAATCTATTTCTTGAGAATTATTTTTCTTTGGAAATATGTTTCCTTTTGTACTTCCTGTGTCCTTAATTTGGTATCTGTCTATCTAGTATAGTGTTCACCTCTCTAATTGTAACAAGTAGCTTTTGTAGGAAAATATTTTTTCATTAGAGGAGATGTACCATGTCAGTTGTAAGGGGAGCTGTGGATTTGGTTAGAGAGATTTCAAAGGAAAAGTGATTGGTTTCTTTTTCATGTCAACAGTGTCTGAGTATCTCAGTAGTATAGATTGTAGCAGTTCATGAAAAGGCTTGTACGATGTTGAATAGGCAGAGACTTTTGAGGGAGAGTGTCTTCAAGTTTCCCAGAGCTAGTAAAGTTGTCATGCCACTGGAGCTCATGATAGCCATTTCCAGTCTCAGCAGAATGTAACTCAGATAGGACCACACCCAGCTCTGCCATGCAAAGCAAGGAGATGTTCAGGGTAATGTCCACAGAAGCCATGGATTTTAAGTCATGAAATGTGAAGGAGATTTTAAACTGGATGTATAGGGTGACTGGATGGGGCTCTTGGGTCATGGCATTATCACAATAGTCATTGCTATGTCCCACTTGTGCATGTGTTACTGGTCTCTGTGACACTAATAATCATCAGAGTTTTACAACTGTCCTGTGGAGTGGTTACAGTTGCCTCTAAGGCCCATAACATAATTATTTGTTGTGAGATAGGTTTGATACTTTTCTTTAAAAGTCCTTAAAGGACAAGCACAAATAGTATTAAGGCTTTTAATACTAGAATCTGTGTTCAAAAGTGAGCTACACAATTTTCTTTTTTCAGAAATTTTATTGGATATTTTATGTATTTACATTTCAAATGCTATCCCCTTTCCCAATTTCCCCTCCAGAACCCCCTTTCCCATTTCTACTACCCCTGCTTCTATGAGGATGCTCCCACCCACCCCCTCCCACTTCACTACCCTGGCATTTTCCTGCACTGGGGAATCCAGCCTTCACAGGACCAAGGGATTCTCCTCTTATTGATGCCAGACAATGCCATCCTCTGATACATATGTAGCTGGAGCCATGGGCCCCTCCATGTGTGCTCTTTGGTTTGTGGTTTAGTCCCTGGGAGCTCTGGGGGTGTGTGTGTATCGTCTGGTTGGTTGATATTGGTTTTCTTCCTATAGGGTTGCAAATCCCTTCAGCTCCTTTAGTCCTCTCACTAACTTCTCCATTGCGGACACTGTTAAGTCCAATGGTTGGCTGCAAGCATCCACCTCTGTATTTGTCAGGCTCTGGCAGAGTCTCTCAGGAGACAGCTATAACAGGCTTGTGTCAGCATGCACTTCTTGGCATCTGCAATAGTGCCTGGGTCCGCATATGGGATGGTGGGGCAGTCTCTGGATGGCCTTTCCTTCAGTCTCTGCTCCACACTTTGTCCCCATATTTCCTTTAAACAGGAGCCCTTCTGGATTAAGAATTTGGAGATGAGTGGGTGGTCTCAATCCCTCAACCAGGGGCCTTGCCTAACCTCTGGATGTGGTCTTTTCAGCCTTTCCCTCCCCTTTGTTGGGTGTTTCAGTTAATCTCATCCCTGTTAGGTCTTGTCAGCCTCTTGCTTTCTTGGAATCTGGGACTTAATGGTGGCTACCCCCAGTTAACCATCCCCTATTGCTACATGCCTCTGTTCAAATTCCTGATCCTGTGTAAATCATCTACATCTCCTCTCATACTGCTCCTGTCCCCCTTTCCTCCTCCTCTATTCCTCCCAAGTCCTTCCCATCTTCTACCTTCCATGAATATTTTGTTCCCACTTATAAGAAGGACTGAAACATACACATAAGACATTTTGGTCTTCCTTCTTCTTGAGCTTCATATTGTCTGTGAATTGTATCTTGGGTATTCCAAGCTTTGGGGCTAATATCCACTTATCAATGAGTGCATAGGGTGTGTATTCTTTTGTGGTTGGGTTACCTCACTCAGGATATTTTCTGGTTCTAAGCATTTGCCTAAAAGTTCATAAAGTTATTGTTTTTAACAGCTAAATAGTACTCCATTGTGCAAATGTACCACATCTTCTGTATCCATTCCTCTGTTGAGGGACATCTGGGTTCTTTCCAGTTTCTGTCTTTTATAAATAAAGCTGCTATGAACATAGTAAAGTATGTGTCTTTATTACATGTTGGGGAATCTTCTGGGTATATGCCCAGGAGTGGTATAGTTGGATCCTCAGGGAGTACTATATCCAATTTAATGAGGACCAACCAAACAGATTTCCAGAGTGGTTGTACCAGCTTGCAATCCCACTAGCAGTGGAGGAGTGTTCCTCTTTCTCCACATCCTTGCCAGAACCTGCTGTCACCTGAGTTTTTGATCTTAGCCATTCTGACTGGTATGAGGTGGAATCTCAGGGTTATTTTGATTTGCATTTCCCTGATGACTAAGGATGTTGTACATTTCTTTAGGTTTTTCTCAGCCATTTGGTATTCCTCAGGTGAAAAATTCTTTGTTTAGCTCTGTACCCCATTTTTAATAGGGTTTTCGGTTCTCTGGAGTATAACTTCTTGAGTTTTTTGTATATATTAGATATTAGCTCTCTGTGGGAAATAGGGTTGGTAAGGATCTTTTCCCAATCTGTTGCTTGGTGTTTTGCTGATTGACAGTCTCCTTTGCCTTTCAGAAGCTTTTCAATTTTATGAGGTCCCATTTGTCTCTTATTGAGGAAAAGGATTTTGATATTGACTATCTATAGATAATCTAGCATCAAGTAATTGAAAATACCTTTGGTTTCTAGGAACAAACATGAGGATGATAAAACTTGTTGCAATAGTAGATGTAGTTCAAAAGCTGTAGAGACCTTTTGTAGATTGCTCATCAAGTGTACATGTTTGCTTGGGCTATGGCCACTTTCCCATATCTCAGGATCTATGAGGTTCTGTCAAGAGCCCTCTCCAACTGTTCAGTGACACATAAAGAACAGATTAAAAAAAGGAATCTATAGTAATATCTATAATCTCAAGGGAATCCCAGGAGATGGCCCCTAGATTATGACAGTGGAACATAGGCAATGATTTGGCCTGGGGCTGTTTGTTGGAAATGTTCCTGGACCTGAGGGTTGTGATAGGATATTTCCTACATGGGGAATAAGACACAGACAGGCACAAAAAGCAGGGAATTATGGGAATATTCACTGTCTTAAAGTCATGAAAGGAGACTTTTTTTAATTTCCATGTTGTGGACACAGTGGCCTTGGTTTTAAGGCTACAAGGAGTGTGAGTGAATTGTCTTCTGCCTAATAAGACATGGATAGATCCAGGGTTTCTCTCAGGGACAGCCATTGGACTGTTATTTTTTAAGATGGTGACAGGCTACTATAGTAGTCTTTGTTTTGGTATCCTGGAGGTCCAAAGTTAGCATGTTCTTTGTAGCAGAAGAGTCACTTTAAGACCATTCAGCTCCCCAAACTGGATTTAAAGCTTGTAGGTACTGAAGGTCTCTGCTATAGTTAGCACTTCTGCTCTGTTTCTGCAATGGGGCTCCTGGCCCCTTCGGTTCATCTTACATCTCCAGAGTCCGGGCTCTGCTACTCTTCAGGAGTCATTTGTTCTTTTGTTTAGAGTTCTAAGCACTCCTTTGCTGATTTTCAGAATTGTCACTGCAGCTGTTTTTGCACTTCTAACTTCTCTGGTGCAGAATTGTAGTCACTTCTGTGCATCCATCTTAGTTCTCTTCCAATTTTCATAGCCCCCATTCTATCCCACCTTCTCCTAGCTCCCTTCTGTACATTGTTGACCTCTTCTTGTCTGGATCTCATTCTTCTCTGTTTCCTTCCTCTTCTTCTCTCCTTCCCCGTCTCTCATATCTCCCTGCTCTCTCCCCCTCCTCTTTCTTGTTTTCCTTTACCTCGTCCCTTTTTCTCTTTTCTTTCTTTACTTTTTATCTCTCTTCCCATATTCCCATCCTGTCATCCCACCTGCCACCGTGTTCATTCTCTTCTCTCCTTCTTCATGCCCAATTCCTTCACTTGATCCTAACCTCCCAGCGTTGTGCTCCCTTCCAGTTCCATGTCCCGGTTTATAGGAGAAACCAAAATGTTTCCCAACTAAGTGAAAATGATTTTCATAATGTAATATTATAAGCAGTTACCATCTCTTTTTAACTGGAATCTGTATTTTTCTTCTTCTATTCATAAACTTCCAGTCCTGAGTTGGGCAATTGTTCAGTAATTTAACCCTCTTAGATAACTCGAGTTTATCTTGAATTATGTAATACAATAGAATCTTGCAGGGCTTTTTGAATCTTACAACATCCACAGGAGAGATGTCTCGAGGAATGGGGAAGCAGAAAGCATTCTGGCTTTGGTTGCATCCATCTCTATATGTGTATGCATTAAACTGTCTAGGATGTTATTTAAAATGTGGAATGAAAGGATGAAGCATTTGGCTATTCCTTATAACTGAGTTTAAATCTTCATAAAACAACAGCGACCTCACACATTAATTTTCATGCTTTTCTGATTCTCCTTTCTTCTCTACTGCATTAAACCTAGAAAGAAAATGTAGGCCATAAACTATTCCATTGATTTCAGAACTTGGCAATGTTTGACTATCACCCTCTGTGGAGCTTGAAAAACATTACTGTAGAGGATTTAACCAAAATCTATTTTTCTTAGCATTTCACCATGGCAAAACCCAAAAACAAAATAACTAAAAATCAAAACCAAACCAACAAACCAAACAAACAAAAAATCCCACCATGTCTAAGAGTAAAATCAGTTCCATCAGAATGACAGTTTTTTTTTTTTTTGAAGTCCTACCTAGTCACATATGGGTGATGATTTCCAGGGACTTGCTTCATCAGAGGAACAGCAACTTCATTGTTCTAAACAAGTGATGTCTATACAATCATGTAGTCACAAATCACTCAATCACATTGTATACAGGGGTGTTTAGAAGCATTCGACAGCTGTATAAAGTATTTTTCTTCCCTACAAGACAGCTATTTTCAATTCAAACTAATCAGCTTATTATTCTGACAAAACAAATGACGTGGTAGATATTGCTGATCACTAACTCAACAGCTGTCTAGTATCTAGAATGCTGAAATCTGAGAAAGCTACAAGGCACTTTTTTTTTTCAATTCAAAAAGTATCATTCTTGAGTGACAGAGAGTAATTGGGCTCAAACATCACTTTAGTCTGTGGAAGGAAGCAGTTTCTGCTAGCACTATTGTCAAATGTATCTCCATCATGAAATATGAGGAGCACAGAGCTGATATTCTGTCATTGCAATGATGCTAATATAATAACTGTTTCAAGTGTCGTTGAGATAGCTCAGTGGGTGAAGAGTTTGCTGTGCAAGCATGAGGAACTGGACTTAGTTTCCCAGAACCCAGGAGGCTGGATATAGTAGTCCACACATGTAATCCTGGTACTCCTGTGGAGAGATGGGAGTCAGGCACGGGAGAATCCTAGAAGTCCAGGTCTAACACTGGTGTTCCCAGTGATGAACAGTAAGAGACCCTCAAACAAACAAGGAGATGAAGACTAACACCTTAGGTTATCCTCTGGCCTCCCTATAAGCACTGTGAAACAATGGGCACACAAATATGAATATACAAAGCCAAATAAACAGAAATAAATCTTTAATGTGTTTGCTTGTGTGGAATAAAACTATGGACAAGCTGTTACTCTGAGAATTAGAACCAGGGCAATAAAGCTAAAAAGAAAGGGAAGTCTTAAGTCAAACACTCACTATCTCTAGGAGGTACAGGTTGAACCTGTGGGTGTAAACTGATGGTACAGTCTACCAATGCTCTGCTACTGAAGGAGAGATATTATTCTATGTCTGTGTCCTTTCAGTATTTAACATTGAATCTGATTGGATAACCAAAGACCAACAAGTATATGCTTTTGCTTGCAAGCTTTTGCCTTCCTCAGTATCCTAGCCACATGCCATTGTCACCACGGAGGAAAATCTACCACTTAGAGCCAGTGTCTAAGCCTTGATGTCAGTCACATGGTGTGGAAAAACAGTGTTTACATGCAACAAAGGAAACACATCAACACCCTTGTGTTCGGAAGAAAGATAGAAGCTATGTTCTACAAGGAATAGAATTTAATTAGTAGTAGAGAAAATAAAATTTTCAACAAACTAGGCTCCCACACCTCTTTTTTTTTTAAAAACCAAAAGAAAAATCAATATTTGCAATGGTTACAAGTTTAGCGTGTGGATGAATAGAAATTATTTTACAGTTGGGCTACTGACTTAATGCAAACTGTAATTTTGAACATGTTGCTCAAAGTTCCAATTTTATCTGAGAATTCTATAAAAAAGAAGCTTTTACAAGGGGTATCTTGGCTAGTTATTGTCAAATTTATACAAGCTAGAAATATACCAGAATAGGAACTTCAATTGAAAAAAAATTTCTATCAGATTGCCTATCAGTAGAGCATTTTCTTGATCAATATTTGATATGGAAGGGGCCCAGCTGACTGAGGACAGTGCTACCCCTGGGCAGGTGATTCTGGGTGGTATAAGAGAATAGGTTGAGGGAGTCATGGAGTACAAGCCCATAAAGCAGAATTCCACTATGGTCTCTGCTCCAGTTCTTCCATCCAAGTTTGTTTTGGCTTTCTTTCATTTAAGTCTGTAAAGTGAAATAAACACTTTCCTCCTCAAATTGTTTTTGGTCGTGGTGTCTTATCACAACAGTAGAAACCATAAGTAAGACAAGGGGTGAAACGGTACATCTCTGAGTATATAGGTAAATATTTAGTATGCAGTTTCAGAGAGTTGGTGTATTGGGTTCTCCTCTAAGACCCAAGACATCAGTAGCCGTATGCAGTGTGCTGGGTTAAAACTCCAGGCATGATTCGCTCTTGTGAAGCAGGTCTTCCGTTCAGTTTGACATCTATTGGTTACTCCCAAGACATAACTGTGTCTAATGCACCACAGTGGACATCACTCCATGCTGGTTATCACCGTGGTTCACAGACATCACAGCTTGGTGAGGCTATTGATTGCTTCCTTCCTTTAGCGGCTTACGTATAACTCTCTTAGTATCTTTTCTACAAATGAGCTGTAGTATCCCAGGTATTCTGAGCCTTTGATTCATAAAAATTCTGTGAGTTTTTCTGACTTGTCCTTTTATGATTATCTGAGTTAGCTCATTGATTTACAGGTTTCTTTTATCAAATGAATATTTACCAATTATTGCCTTGTCATATGTTAATTTTATATTACTTATTTTGGCTCCATTTAGAATAATAGTAACTTCTCATTTATACATACATTTTTTTCCTTATTTTTTTATTCGATATAATTTATTTACATTTCAAATGATTTCCCTTTTCTAGCCCCCCCCCCCACTCCCCGAAAGTCCGGTAAGCCCCCTTCTCTTCCCCTGTCCTCCCACCCACCCCTTCCCACTTCCCCGTTCTGGTTTTGCCGAATACTGTTTCACTGAGTCTTTCCAGAACCAGGGGCCACTCCTCCTTTCTTCTTGTACCTCATTTGATGTGTGGAATATGTTTTGGGTATTCCAGTTTTCTAGGTTAATATCCACTTATTAGTGAGTGCATACTATGATTCACCTTTTGAGTCTGGGTTACCTCACTTAGTATGATATTCTCTAGCTCCATCCATTTGCCTAAGAATTTCATGAATTCGTTGTTTCTAATGGCTGAATAGTACTCCATTGTGTAGATATACCACATTTTTTGCATCCACTCTTCTGTTGAGGGATACCTGGGTTCTTTCCAGCATCTGGCAATTATAAATAGGGCTGCTATGAACATAGTAGAGCATGTATCCTTATTACATGGTGGGGAGTCTTCTGGGTATATGCCCAGGAGTGGTATAGCAGGATCTTCTGGAAGTGAGGTGCCCAGTTTTCAGAAGAACCGCCAGAATGCTTTCCAGAGTGGTTGTACCAATTTGCAACCCCACCAGCACTGGAGGAGTGTTCCTCTTTCTCCACACCCTTTCTAACACCTGCTGTCTCCTGAATTTTTTTTTAATTTTTTTTATTCGATATAATTTATTTACATTTCAAATGATTTCCCCTTTTCTAGCCCCCCCACTCCCCGAAAGTCCCGTAAGCCCCCTTCTCTTCCCCTGTCCTCCCATCCACCCCTTTCCACTTCCCCATTCTGGTTTTGCTGAATACTGTTTCACTGAGTCTTTCCAGAACCAGGGGCCACTCCTCCTTTCTTCTTGTACCTCATTTAATGTGTGGATTATGTTTTGGGTATTCCAGTTTTCTAGGTTAATATCCACTTATTAGTGAGTGCATACCATGATTCACCTTTTGAGTCTGGGTTACCTCACTGAGTATGATATTCTCTAGCTCCATCAATTTGCCTAAGAATTTCATGAATTCGTTGTTTCTAATGGCTGAATAGTACTCCATTGTGTAGATATACCACATTTTTTGCATCCACTCTTCTGTTGAGGGGTACCTGGGTTCTTTCCAGCATCTGGCAATTATAAATAGGGCTGCTATGAACATAGTAGGACATGTATCCTTATTACATGCTGGGGAGTCTTCTGGGTATATGCCCAGGAGTGGTATAGCAGGATCTTCTGGAAGTGAGGTGCCCAGTTTTCAGAGGAAACGCCAGACTGATTTGCAGAGTGGTTGTACCAATTTGCAACCCCACCAGCAGTGGAGGAGTGTTCCTCTTTCTCCACACCCTCTCCAACACCTGCTGTCTCCTGAATTTTTAATCTTAGCCATTCTGACTGGTGTAAGATGAAATCTTAGGGTTGTTTTGATTTGCATTTCCCTAATGACTAATGAAGTTGAGCATTTTTTAAGATGCTTCTCTGCCATCCGAAGTTCTTCAGGTGAGAATTCTTTGTTTAACTCTGTACCCCATTTTTTAATAGGGTTGTTTGGTTTTCTGGAGTCTAACTTCTTGAATTCTTTATATATATTGGATATTAGCCCTCTATCTGATGTGGGGTTGGTGAAGATCTTTTCCCAATTTGTTGGTTGCCGATTTGTCCTCTTGATGGTGTCCTTTGCCTTACAGAAACTTTGTACTTTTATGAGGTCCCATTTGTCAATTCTTGCTCTTAGAGCATAAGCTATTGGTGTTCTGTTCAGAAATTTTCTCCTTGTACAGATGTCCTCAAGGGTCTTCCCCAGTTTCTTTTCTATTAGCTTCAGAGTGTCTGGCTTTATGTGGAGGTCCTAGATCCATTTGGATTTGAGCTTAGTACAAGGAGACAAGGATGGATCAATTCGCATTCTTCTGCATGCTGCCCTCCAGTTGAACCAGCACCATTTGTTGAAAAGGCTATCTTTTTTCCATTGGATGTTTTCAGCCTCTTTGTCGAGGATCAAGTGGCCATAGGTGTGTGGGTTCATTTCTGGATCTTCAATCCTGTTCCATTGATCCTCCTGCCTGTCACTGTACCAATACCATGCAGTTTTTAACACTATTGCTCTGTAGTATTGCTTGAGGTCAGGGATACTGATTCCCCCAGATTTTCTTTTGTTGCTGAGAATAGTTTTAGCTATCCTGGGTTTTTTGTTGTTCCAGATGAATTTGATAATTGCTCTTTCTAACTCTGTGAAGAATTGAGTTGGGATTTTGATGGGTACTGCATTGAATCTGTATAGTGCTTTAGGCAAAATGGTCATTTTAACTATATTGATTCTACCGATCCATGAGCATGGGAGGTTTTCCCATTTTTTGAGGTCTTCTTCTATTTCCTTCTTCAGAGTCTTGAAGTTCTTGTCATACAGATCTTTCACATGTTTGGTAAGAGTCACCCCAAGATACTTTATACTGTTTGTGGCTATTGTGAAGGGGGTCATTTCCATAATTTCTTTCTCAGCCTGCTTATCCTTTGAGTATAGGAAGGCCACTGATTTGCTTGAGTTGATTTTATAACCTGCCACTTTGCTGAAGTTGTTTATCAGCTGTAGGAGCTCTCTAGTGGAGTTCTTTGGGTCACTTAGGTAGACGATCATGTCGTCTGCAAATAATGATAGTTTGACTTCTTCCTTTCCAATTTGTATCCCTTTGACCTCCTTATGTTGTCGAATTGCCCGAGCTAGTACCTCAAGTACAATATTGAAAAGATAAGGAGAAAGGGGGCAGCCTTGTCTGGTCCCTGATTTCAGTGGGATTGCTTCAAGTTTCTCTCCATTTAGTTTGATGCTGGCTACCGGTTTGCTGTATATTGCTTTTACTATGTTTAGGTATGGGCCTTGAATTCCTGTTCTCTCCAAGACTTTAAGCATGAAAGGATGCTGAATTTTGTCAAATGCTTTTTCAGCATCCAATGAAATGACCATGTGGTTTTGTTCTTTGAGTTTGTTTATGTAGTGGATTGTATTGATGGATTTCCGTATATTGAACCAACCCTGCATTCCCGGGATAAAGCCTACTTGATCATGGTAGATGATCGTTTTGATGTGTTCTTGGATTTGGTTGGCAAGAATTTTATTGAGTATTTTTGCATCGATGTTCATGAGGGAAATTGGTCTGAAGTTCTCTTTCTTTGTTGGATCTTTGTGTGGCTTTGGTATCAGCGTAATTGTGGCTTCGTAGAAGGAATTGGGTAGTGTTCCTTCTGTTTCTATTTTGTGGAATAGTTTGAAGAGTATTGGTGTTAACTCTTCTTTGAAGGTCTGGTAGAATTCTGCACTGAAGCCATCTGGTCCTGTGCTTTTTTTGGTTGGAAGACTTTCTATGACTCCTTCTATTTCTTTAGGCTTTATGGGACTGTTTAGATGGTCTAGTTGGTCCTGATTTAATTTTGGTATTTGGTATCTGTCAAGGAAATTGTCCATTTCCTCCAGATTCTCCAGTTGTGTTGAGTACAGGCTCTTGTAGTAGGATCTGATGATTTTTTGGATTTCCTCAGTTTCCGTTGTTATATCTCCCTTTTCATTTCTAAGTTTGTTAATTTGGATATTTTCTCTGTGCCCTTTGTTCAGTCTGGCTAAGGGTTTATCTATCTTGTTGATTTTCTCAAAGAACCAGCTCCTGGTTTTGTTGATTTTTTGTATGGTTCTCTTTGTTTCTACTTGATTGATTTCGGCCCTGAGTTTGATGATTTCCTGCCTTCTACTCCTCCTGGGCGAAGTAGCTTCTTTTTGTTCTAGGGCTTTCAGGTGTGTCATTAAGCTGGTAATGTATGCTCTCTCCATTTTCTTTTTGGAGGCACTCAGGGCTATGAGTTTTCCTCTTAGCACTGCTTTCATTGTGTCCCATAGATTTGGGTATGTTGTGTTTTCATTTTCATTGTGTTCTAAAAAGTCTTTAATTTCTTTCTTTATTTCTTCCTTGACCAAGGTATCATTGAGTAGAGTATTGTTCAGTTTCCACGTGTATGTGGGTTTTCTGTTGTTTCTGTTGCTATTGAAGACCACTTTTACTCCATAGTGATCAGATAGGAGGCATGGGATTAGTTCTATCTTCTTATATTTGTTGAGGTCTGTCTTGTGATCAATTATATGGTCGATTTTGAAGACGGTACCATGAGGTGCTGAGAAAAAGGTATATTCTTTTCTTTTAGGATAGAATGTTCTATATATATCTGTTAAATCTAATTGGTCCAAAGCTTCAGTTAGTTTCATTGTGTCCCTGTTTAGTTTCTGTTTTCCTGATCGGTTCATTGAGGAAAGTGCAGTGTTGAAGTCACCCACAATTATTGTGTTAGGTGCAATGTGTGCTTTTAGTTTTAATAAAGTTTCTTTTATGAAAGAGGGTGCCCTTGCATTTGGGGCATAGATGTTCAGGATTGACAGTTCTTCTTTTTGTATTTTTCCTTTGACCAGCAAGAAGTGTCCCTCAGGGTCTCTTTTGATGACTTTGGGTTGAAAGTCAATTTTATCTGATATTAAAATGGCTACTCCAGCTTGTTTCTTGAGACCATTTGCTTGTAAAATTGTCTTCCAGCCTTTTACTCTGAGGTAGTGTTTGTCTTTGACCCTGAGGTGTGTTTCCTGTAAGCAGCAAAATGTAGGGTCCTGTTTACGTATCCATTCAGTTAGTCTGTGTCTTTTTATTGGGGCATTAAATCCATTGATGATAAGAGATATTAAGGAATAGTGATTGTTACTTCCTATCATTTTTGACGTTATTTTTTAAATTTGAATGCTTAACTTCTTTTGGGTTTGATGAAAGGTTACTATCTTGCTTTTTCCAGGGTGAAGTTTCCCTCCTTGTATTGGTGTTGTCCTCCTATTATCCTTTTTAGGGCTGGGTTTGTGGATAGATATTGGGTAAACTTGGTTTTGTCAGGAAATATCTTAGTTTCTCCATCTATGGTGATTGAGAGTTTTGCTGGATATAGTAGTTTTGGTTGGCATTTGTGATCTCTTAGAGTCTGCATGAGATCTGCCCAGGACCTTCTAGCCTTCATAGTCTCAGGTGAAAAGTCTGCTGTGATTCTGATAGGTCTTCCTTTATATGTTACTTGGCCTTTTTCTCTTACTGCCTTTAGTATTCTTTCTTTGTTTAGAACATTTGGTGTTTTGATTATTATGTGACGGGAAGTATTTCTGTTCTGGTCCAGTCTGTTTGGAGTTCTGTAGGCTTCTTGTATATTCATGGGCATCTCTCTCTTTAGGTTAGGGAAGTTTTCCTCCATAATTTTATTGAAGATATTTGCTGGCCCTTTAAGTTGTAAATCTTCACTCTCATCTATGCCTATAATCCTTAGGTTTGGTCTTCTCATTGTGTCCTGGATTTCCTGGATATTTTGGGTTACAAGCTTTTTGCATTTTGCATTTTCTTTAACTGTTGAGTCCATGGTTTCTATGGAATCTTCAGCATCTGAGATTCTTTCTTCTATCTCTTGTATTCTGTTGTTGATATTTGCATCTCTGTCCCCTGATTTCTTCCCAAGGCTTTCTATCTCCAAAGTTGTCTTCCTTTGAGTTTTCTTAGTTGTTTCTACTTCTGATTTTAGATCCTGGATGGTTTTGCTTAGCTCCTTCACTTGCTTTTTTGTGCTTTCCTGTAATTCTTTAAGAGATTTTTGTGTTTCCTCTTTCATGACCTCAGCCTGTTGACCAAAGTTCTCCTGTATTTCTTTAAGAGATTTTTGTGTTTCCTCTTTCATGACCTCATCCTGTTGACCAAAGTTCTCCTGTATTTCTTTAAGTGTTTTTTGCATTTCCTCCTTGTTGGCTTTTGTATTCTCCTGGATTTCTTTCAATGATTTTTGTGTTTCCCTTGCAAGGGCTTCTAACTTTTGATCCATTTTCTCCTGAATTTCTTTAAGTATGTCCTTCATGTGTTCCTGTACCAGCATCATGACCAGTGATTTTAAATCCAAATCTTGTTTTACTGGTGTGATGGGGTATCCGGGACATGTTGGTAGAGGAGAATTGGGTTCAGATGTTGCCATATTGCCTTGATTTCTGTTAGTGACGTTCCTGCGTTTGCCTTTTGCCATCTAGTTCTCACTGGTGTTAGTTTGTCTTGTCAGTGCTGGACTCACCACTGCAAGCTGCTCCTTCCCAGGAGCTGTAGACAGGGTGCTGCTGCCCAGGCTGTTCAGATCCCAAAGCAGGCACCCGAAGGCTCCCGCTGGGGCCCGCTGGATTCACTGGAGCACACTGACTTCTCCCAGCTGGCCGCCCGGAAGCCCAGCTAGCCTCTTGCAGGACTTGGAGATGTGGTGCGGCCGCCCAGGCTGATCTGGATCCGGAAGAGGAGAGAGTTGAGCTGAGGGCTTCCGCCTGAGGCCTTGCCCCAGATTGTGTCTGTGGACCAGATGGAGCCTGTGTGCACCCCCAGGGAGTGCCGAAGGTGTATACTGCTGTGACCTCCCCTGTGTTCCGCTCACTCTGCTGGGCAGCTGATTCCCCAACCGGGCTGGCACATACAAGGTTAGCCTGGCCGCCCAGTCCCTGAGTCCAGGCAAAAGCCTGGGAGGCCAAGGTCCGAACAAAGTTCCCCTAGGGCTATGACTGTTAATTGGGTCCCCCAGGTGACTAGGATGGTGGGCGTGCGCGCCCGCGCTCCCTGAAAGCGCCGGGAGAGTCTGCTGTGCTAACAACCTCCTGGGCGGGTTGACTCACAGATGGCCCACCAAGCCGCCCAGTTCTTGGGGTCTGTCCTGTGCTTTTTGGTGCCTAGACCCCCGCTTTGTTAGTCTCAGGCTATGCCTGTTACGGGTCTGCCCGCCAGAGCTCTCTGTTGTCCTGCAGGCAAAATGGTGGCACGCGCGCAGGCCTGGGCAAAAAACCTCCTTGCTGGGTTGGCACCCTGATGGCCCCTCGACCAGCCCAGGGCCTGGGTGCAGGCCAACGCCCTTCGGGCTCAGACCACCGCGGTGTTAGACTCGGATTATGTTTGTGTACCTCAGTCTGTCCGATCCCTGGAGTCCGAAACCAGGATGGATGCACCTCTCCTGACTGGTGGGAGGCCAAGTTCTGAAGTGGCTTCTGTGCAGGAAAGGCGCCGCACAACTGCAGCGGCTTGCCGCCGGGCTGGTCAGCGAAGGTCAGTGGTCGTGGGCGCAGGGCCTAACTGGTCACTGTGTCGCCTTGGTTCCACTGCTGATGGCCCTTCAGCTGGACCAGCCACTGCTGCACTGCCGTCGCCGCCGCTGGAAGTTGATTTTAGTTTTAAGACATGGATTACTGGTTATAATTTTTCTTGATGTTTGAAGAGTAATCTTAAGTGAATTAGGACTACCAGTTACATATAATTGTATGTATTGCTATAAATTGTTCTAATATGATAAAAAATTCTCCCCATGTATGACTTTTCAACTTCTAGTTTCTATCTGTTTCCTGGGGTTGACCCTGTGCCACAAATATCTGCACCCCAATCCCACCTGGAAAGAGCTGGTCTCCCAAGATTGCTGACACACCTAAAATCTAAGGTGAGACCACCACCACTGCCCTAATACCAGACCCAAGAGGGACCTTCCAGGAGCCCACAAGACCCAGGGACTTGGGAGCTGCATGGGACATGATCTTTCTGGTTTCCATCTGCACCCAAGAGCTAAACCTGTAACCTCAACCCAATCCCATCCAGAGAGAGCTTGTCTCCTAGGAGTGTGAAGCCAACTGAGACCATAGGCTCACAGGCTCACAGGCTCACAGGCTCACAGGCTCACAGGCTCACAGGAAGGACAAGCTCTAGTCAGAGACAGCAAGACCAGCTAACACCAAAGGTAATGAGATGGTGAGAGGCAGACACATGAAAACTACATGGTTTAGTATAGGAGCAGGTAGGTAGATCAATGGAATAGCATTGATGGCCAGAAATGAACCCACACACCTATGGTCACTTGATCTTTGACAAAGATGCTAAAGCAATAAAGTGAAAAAAGAGTATATTCAACAAATTGTTCTGGCTTAAGTGGAGGTTGGCATGCAGAAGAATGAAAATTGACCCATTTTTATCTCTTTGTACAAAATGTAAGTCTAAGTGGATCAAAGACCTCCTGTAAAAAGCAGACACATGAATAAATTTGAAGAGAGATTGGAAAGAGCCTTGAACACATTGACACAGGGGAAATTTCCTGAACAGAACACCAGTATACCAGGCTCTAAGATCAACTATAGACAAATGGGGCCTCATGAAATGAAAAAGCTTCTGTAAGGCAAAGGACATTTTCATCAAGACAAAAAAGCAACCTACAGATACTGGGAGAAGATCTTTACCAATCCTATATCTAATAGAAGGGTAATATCCAATATATACAAAGAACTCAAGAAGTTAGACTCCAGAGAACCAAATAACCCCATTCAAATGAGGTACAGAGCTAAACAATGAATTCTCAACCTTGGAACCACAAATGGTTGAGAAGCACTTAAAGAAATGTTCAATATTCTTAGTCATCAGGGAAATGCAAATCAATAAGACCCAGAGTTTCCACCTCATGCCAGTCAAAATGGCTAAGATCAAAAACTCAGGTAACAGCAGATGCTGGCAAGAATGTGGAGAAAGAGGTACAGTTCTCCATTGCTGGTGGGACTGCAAACTGGTACAACCACTCTGAAAATCAGTCTGGTGGTTCCTCAGAAAATTGGACATAGTACTACCTGAGGACCCAGCTATACCAGTGTTGGGCCTATTCCCAAAAGATTCTCCAACATATAACAAGGACACATACTCCACTATGTTCATAGCAGCCATATTTTTAATAGCCAGAAGCTGCAAACAACCCAGACGTCTCTCAACAGAAGAATAGATACAGAAAATGTGGTTCATTTATGCAGTGGAGTACTACTCAGCTATTTAAAGCAATGACTTCATGAAATTCACAGGCAAATGGATGGAACTAGAAAATATCATCCTGAGTGACATAAGTCAGTCACAAAAGAACACAGAAGGTATCACTAACTAGTGGATATTAGTAAAAGAGCTCAGAATATCCACTATATAACTGACAAACCATATGAAGCTCACGAAGAAGGAAGATTTAAAGTGTAGATGCTTCAGTACTATTTAGAATGGGGAATAAAATAATCACAGGAGGTAGAGTGTGGGAAGGACTTGGGAGGAAATGATGAGAGAGAGAAGAAAAAGGAGGTCAGGGTAATGTGTGGGAGGAGATAGGTGGTGGAGATATACAGAAGGTCGGGAAATTGAACACAAGTGTTTAGCAATGGAAAATGGGGAACTGGGGGTAGCCACCAGAAGTCCCAGATGCCAGGAAAGCAAGAGGCTCCCAGGACCCAATGGGGATAGCATTAGCTGGAATAACCAACAAAAGGGACAGAGAACCTTCTACAACCTATAGTTGTAGAAACTATATCCAGAGTTTAGGCACCACCCCTGGTTTATGGATGTGGCCCCCACCCTTCTCAAAAATTTTAACCCAGAATTGCACCTGTCTAAAGGAAATGCAGGGACTGTATTGAGTGTAGAAGGGACAGAGTAAAGGCCATCCAGGGACTTCCCCACCTGGGTATTCATCCCATATGCAACCACCAAACCCAGTCACAATTGTTGCTGCCGCCGCCGCCGCCGCCGCCGCCGCCCTTATACATACATTTTAAACTTCTTCATTTACTATCTCTTTGTGCATGACTAATTTTTTAGTACATGTCCTTTGGCCCATGAGGTCTCTCTGCCTCACTTTAAAAAAAACTTTAGTTGTTATCTTTAATAATTCAGGTAAGATACTTTTGACTTGACTTTTAGTTTGTTTCGTAATTTATATAAACTGATTTCTTCCACAAGTTTGGGTATCTGAATTGAGGCAATCACGATTCCCTACTTGCTATTGACCTGTTTAACTAAACTAGAGTGCAGAACCTAAAACTTTTTAAAGAAATGAAAACAAATAAGAAAAAATGTTATGGGTATTCGTCTTATAATATTCTAGACATTTATACAAAGAAAATATTGCTTATTTGAAATTCAATTTTATCTGGCTGCCTTATGTTTTTATTTGCTAAATCTGGTAACTCTAGGAAATGTCAGATCCCTGTATGGAATAATCTGATTTCATTCTTACTCATTACCAAACACAGAAAGACATGTTTGGCTAGTTTTCAGTAACCATGGGTTTTAAGATTTAAATATGTGTCAGTAATACACACTGAACTCTTTAGATATGTAAAAATTTGTCAGCTTAGAGAGGCTCCCATCCTTTGCAAAGCCCATGTGTGCCATGGATTGTATATGATCTGTGCATACTTTATACTTTTCAAACACTCATCAACTAAGCAACCTTCCATCTCCTCTCCCCCTGCTCCCAAATCAAGCCTCTCCTGCTTCCCTGTCCTGGTATTCTATACTGCAGCACCAAGCCTTTCCAGGACCAAGGGCCTCTCCTCTCTTTGGTGTTTAACAAGGCCATCCTCTGCTGCCATGCATTTGGAGCCATGGGTAACTCCATGTGTACTCTTTGGTTGATGGTTTTGTCCATGGCAGCTCTGGATTACTGGGTGACTCATATTCTTGTTCCTCCTATGACACTACAAACCCCTTCAGCTCCTTGGGTCCTTTCTGTAGCTCCTCCATTGGGGACCCTGTGCTTAGTTCAATGGCTGGCTGAGAGTGTCCCCCTCTGTATTTGTCATGCAATAGCAGAGCCTCGAAGGTGACAGCTAGCACTTGTGGGCATTGATAATATTATCTGGGTTTTGTAACTGTATATGGGATGGATTCCTAGGTGGGGCAGTCTCTGGACGGTCTTTCCCTCAGACTTTGCTCCACACTTGGTCTCTGTATCTCCTCCTGTGAGTATTTTGTTCCCCTTTCTACGAAGGACCAGAGTATCCATACTTTGTTCTTTCTCCTTCTTGGGCATCATTTGATCTGTGAAATGTGTCTTGGGTATTACAAGCTTCTTGGAATTCACTTATTAGTGAGTGCATATCATGTATGTTCTTTTGTGATTGGGTTACTCACTCAGGATATTTTCCAGTTCCAACCATTTGCCTAATTATTTCATGAATTTATTGTGTTTAATAGTTGAGTAGTATTCTATTGTGTAAATATACAACATTTTCTGTATCCATCCCTACGTTGAGGGACATCTGGGTTCTTTCCAGCTTCTGGCTATTATAAATAGGGGTGCTATGAATATAGGGGAGCATGTGTCCTTATTACATGCTAGAGAATCCTCTGGGTATATGTCAAGGGTGGTATAACAGGGTCTTCTGGTAGGATTATGATCAGTTTTTTTGAGGAACAGCCAAACTGATTTCCAGAGTGGTTGTACCAGCTTGAAGTCATATCAGCAGTGGAGGTATGTTCCTCTTTTTCTACATCCTTGCCAGCACCTGCTGTCTCCTGAATTTTGGATCTTAGCCATTCTGACTGGAGTGAGGTGGAATCTCAGGGTTGCTTTGATTTGCATTTCCCTGATGACTAAGGACGTTGAACATTTCTTTAGATCCTTCTCAGCCATTGGTTTTCCTCAGTTAAGAATTCTCTGTTTAGCTCTGTACCCCATTTTTTTATATAGAGTTATTGATTCTCTGGAGTTTAACTTCTTGAGTTCTGTGTATATATTGGATATTAGCCCTCTGTTGGATGTAGGGTTGGTAAAGAATTTTTCCAATTTGTTGGTTGCTATTTTGTCCTATTGACAGTGTCCTTTGCTTTACAGAAGCATTGTAATTGTACGAGGTCCCATTTGTTAGTTCTTGATCTTAGAGCATAAGCTATTGGTGTTCTGTTCAGGAAATTTTCCCTTGTGCCCATGTGCTCAGTTAGTTTCAGTGTATCTGGTTTTATGTGGTGGTCCTTCATCCATTTGGAATTGAGCTTAGTACAAGGTGATAAGAATGGATCAACTTGCATTCTTCTGCATGCTAGCCACCCGTTGAGCCAGCACCATTTGTTGAAAAGGCTATCTTTTTTCCACTGGATAGTTTTAGCAATTTTGTCAAAGATCAAGTGACCGTAGGTGTGTGGGTTCATTTCTGGGTCTTCAATTCTATTCCATTGATCTACCTGCCTGTCGCTGTACCAATACCATGCAGTTTTTAACAGTATTGCTCTGTAGTACTGCTTGAGGTCCAGGATACTGATTCTCCCAGAAGCTCTTTTACTGTTGAGAATAGTGTTAGCTATCCTGGGGTTTTTGCTATTCCAGATAAATTTGGAAATTACTCTTTCTTAACTCTGTGAAGAATTGAGTTGGGATTTTGATGGGCGTTGCATTAAATCTGTATATTGCTTTTGGCAGGATGGCCATTTTTACTATATTAATCCTGCTAATCCATGAGCATGAGAGATCTTTCCATCTTCTGAGGTCTTCTTCGATTTCTTTCTTCAGAGACTTGTAGTTCTTCTCATACAGATCTTGCACTTGTTTGGTTAGAGTTACACCAAAATACTTTATATAGTTTGTGATTATTGTGAAGTGTGTCATTTCCCTAATTTCTTTCTCAGCCTGTTTATCCTTTGAGTATAGGAAAGCTACTGATTTGTTAGAGTTAATTTTATATCAGGACACTTTACTGAAGTTGTTTATCAGCTGTACAAATTCTCTGGTGGAGCTTTTTGGGTCAATTAAGTATACTATCATATCATCTGCAAATAGTGATATTTTGTGTTCTTTCTTTCCAATTTGTATCCCTTTGATCTTCTTTTGCAATCTAATTGCTCTAGTTAGGTCTTTGAGTACTATATTGAATAGATATGGAGAGAGAGGGCACCCTTAGCTAGTCCATGATTTTAGTGAGATTGCTTCAAGGTTCTCTCCATTTAGTATGATGTTGGCTACTGGTTTTCTGTATATTGCTTTTACTATGTTTAGGTATGGGACTTGAATTACTGATCTTTCAAAGACTTTGAACATGAAAGGATACAGAATTTTGTCAAATGCTTTTTCAGCATCTAATGAAATGGCCACTTGGTTTTTTTCTTTGAGTTTTTTTTTATGTAGTGGATTACATTGATGGATTTCCATATATTGAACCATCTCTGCATCCCTGGGATGAAGCCTACTTGATCATGTTAAATGATTATTTTGATGTGTTCTTGGATTCAGTTGGTAAGAATTTTATTGAGTATTTTTGCATCGATATTCATAAGGGAGATTGTTCTGAAGTTCTCTTTCTTTCTTGGATCTTTGTGTGGTTTTGGTATCAGTGTACTGGTGGCTTCATAGAATGAGTTGGGTAGTTTTCATTCTGTTTCTATTTTGTGGAATAGTTTGAAGAGTATTGGTGTTAGGTCTTCTTTCAATATCTGAGAGAATTCTGCACTAAATCCATCTGCTTTTGTGCTTATTTTGGTTGGGAGACTTTCAATGGCCGCTTCTATTTTTTTAGGTGTTATGGGACTGTTTAGATGGTCTGTTTGATCCTGATTTAACTTTGGTACTTGGTACAAAGAAATTTGTCTAGGAAATTGTCCATTTCATCCAGATTTTCCAATTGTGTAGAGTATAGGATTATTTAGTAGGATCTTGTGATTTTTTTTGAATTTTTTCAGTTTCTGTTATTATATTTCCCTTTTCATTTCTGATTTTGTTAATTTGGGTACTGTCTCTGTGCCCTGTGGTTAGTGTGGCCAAGGGTTTATCTATCTTGTTGATTTTCTCAAAGAACCAGCTCCTGGTTTTGTTCTTTATATGGTTCTTTTTGTTTCTATTTGGTTGATTTCAGATCTGAGTTTGATGATTTCTTCCTGCCTTCTATTCTTCTTGGGTGTGTTAGCTTCTTTCTGCTCTAGAGCTTTCAGGTGTGCTGTTAAGCTGCTAGTGTATGCTCTCTCCAGCTTCTTTTTGGAGGCACTCCTCTTAGCACTGCTTTCATTGTGTCCCATAAATTTGGGTATGTTGTGCCTTCATTTTCATTAAATTCTAAAGAGGTTTTGATTTCTTTCTTTATTTCTTCCTTGACCAACATCTCATTGAGTATTGCATTGTTCAGCTTCCATGAGTGTGGGCTTTCTGTTGTTTTTCTGCTGTTGAAGACCACTTTTACTCCATAGTGTTCTGATAGGAGGCATGGGATTAGTTCGATCTAATTTTGGAGAAGGTACTATAAGGTGCTGAGAAGAAGGTATATTCTTTTGATTTAGGATGAAATGTTATATATATATATATATATATATATATATATATATATATATATAAATTTTTTATATATTTATATAACATATATAAACATTTGAAAGATAATGTGTAAATTTGTTTTTTACCATGGAATATCTTGGTTTCTACATCTGTGGTGAATGAGAGTTTTGCTGGGTTAGTAGTCTGGGCTGGCATTTGTGGTCTCTTAGGGTTTGTATGAGATCTGCCCAGGATCTTCTTGCTTTCATGGTCTCTGGTGTAATTCTGAAATGTCTTCCTTTGTATGTTACTTGGCCTTTTTCTCTTACAGCTTTCAATATTCTTTCTTTGTTTAGTGCATTGGTGTTTTGATAATTATGTGACAGGAGGAATTTACGTTCTATTCTGGTCTGTTTGGTGTTCTGTAGGCTTCTTGTATGTTCATGGGCATCTCTTTCTTTAGGTTAGGGAAGTTTTCTTCTATAATTCTGTTGAAGATATTTACTGGCCCTTTAACCTCTAAATATTCTCTCTCTTCTAGACCTATAATTCTTAGGTTTGGTCTTTTCATTATGTCCTGGAATTCCTGTATGGTTTTGGGTTACAAGGTTTTTGCATTTTGCATTTTCTTTGACTGTTGAATCAATGTTTTCTATGTATTTTCAGCACCTGAGATTCTTTCTACTATCTCTTGGAGTCTGTTGTTGATGTTTGCATCTATAATTCCTGATTTCTTTCCAAAGTTTTCTATCTCAAGGGTTGTCTCCTTTTGTGATTTTTAGTTGTTTCTACTTCCATTTTTAGATCCTGGATTGTTTTGTTTAATTTCTTCACTTGTTTGTTTGTGTTTTCCTGTAATTCTTTAATGGATTTTTGTGTTTCCTCTTTAAGGGTTTCTGCCTGTTGACCCATGTTCTCCTGTATTTCTTTAAGTGATTCTTGTGTTTCCTCTTTACACACTTCTACTTGTTGACCCATGTTCTCCTGTATCTATTTAAGGGATTTCTGTGTTTTCTTTTTAATGGCTTCTACCTGTTGACTCATCTTCTCCCATACTTCTTTAAGGGAGTTATTTATGTCCTTCTTGAAATTTTCTATCAGCAAAATGAGATGTGATTTTAATTCCAGATCTTGCTTTTCTTGTGTGTTGGGGTATCCAGGACTTGCTGTTGTGGGAGAACTTGTTGCAGATGGTGCCATGTTGCCTTGGTTTCTGTTGGTAATGTTCTTGCATTTGTCTTTTGCATCTGATTATCTCTGGTGTTAGCTGCTGTTACTGTCTCTGACTATTGCTTATCTCTTATGCAAGCCTCTGTATATGTGCTTCTGGGAGACCCTTTTTCTCTGTGTATACTGTTATATAGGTACTCCTGCAAGACCTGTTCTCTTGTGGTTATATTTGGGTATGTCGCTCTGTGGCCCCGATCAATTCTGGGTGCAGATGGAAATCGGAAAACTCATGTCTTAGGCTGCTCCTAGGCTCTTGTGTCCTCAGGGTTTCCAGCTGGTCCCTCTAAGCACCAGAGGTGGTCCTACTTGTGATGTCTGGCCTCTCTGCACTCCTGAGTGGTTAGCTACCTCTGTGAATCGCTTGGATATGTTATGAGGTGGCAGAAGGTGGTCCCAAGGGGGAGACTGAAACCAGAGGGCTTCTACAGATCCTCTGAGTGGCAGGGGTGGTTCTACCTGTGCAGACAGGCCTCTCCCCACTCCTGGGTAGTTAAGCTGCCATAGGATGGACTCAAGATGGAGACAGAAACTGGATACTTTTTTAAATAATTTTTTAAAATACATTTTGTTTATTTATTTAATACATGACCTAGTAATATATTTCAGCAATATAAAGATGGCTTGATAAATTATGTGTATCAAAAAGACAATATCTTATAATAGCCTCTTTAAATTTTAAGAGGCATTTGGAGATATTCTGAATCTCTTCGTTTTGAATCTCTTGAATTTTGAATGCAAAATTCAAGCTGATGGCTCAGAAACCTGACAAATGACTCCTTGTATCAGACCTTCCCAGTGGGTCTCACACTGTCAACACTGGGAACATAAAGGAGAAGTGATCCTCTCAGTACTGCTGAGTTCTGCAGAGCACTGTGCACTGTTGAGCCTCAGGGGTTCTCTAAGGACATTTTTGAGAGTGAAGTCTGTCCCCATTGGGATACAGGAAACTTTGCTTGTATCTGTGCTATGTATTTAGGTTTCACAAAAAGATTTTGCCCAAAGAATATATTCTATTGTTAAGTCACTTAAAAAACAAATTTGGAAAAATGTAGGCTTTGATGTGATAAAAAAGATTTTTCCCCAGTTCGAGTATTTACATTCTTGGCTGATTAATTTAACCTCTTTTTAGGATTCTCTTCTTCAAATGAGTAAAAGAGATAATAGACTTACCTTTGAGATTCTTTGTGAGGAAGAAGTGAGCTAATTAAAGTATTTAATCTACCATCTGGTACATAGTAAATAAATAATAAACATTAACTACTTTAGTTGTTATTCATTGGATGCTAAAACTAACGTTTGACTATAACTAGTGGTCCATAATCTGTGAAATTAGTATACTTGAAGCCTAATTGCTGAATATACTTTATTTGATCTTTGTCATTCAATGGGAAGGTCAATGTATGTCCATCTTCTGATGGAGTACACAATTCTGGACAGGTTGGTAATTGACAGCATCTCTGCCATTGTAAACAAAGTTGATTTTGAACTTGGGAGTCTAAAATGCAAGTCCATTACCTTTCCTATTAATCTCCAATTATATTTTCCAGAATTAATGAGGAACAAGGAGCACATGATTTATAGCATCATTTAAGTTTTGAGATTTGTGGATTTTATAGTTTTGTAGAAAATCTCAGTATTAATTGCTCAATGTCTTTTGTGAGTCATTGTCGATGTGGACAGTATAACTGAGCTTAGCTTTTAGCTTTGAACAAACTGTTGACATTGTTTCAAGTGCTGTGTGACTATTTACTTTCTGAACTCCAGAGAACTATGGTTTGTAGCAGTCATAAATGAAGTCTTGGTGAGCAAAGGCAAGCCCAGTTCTTCTCACAGCCTGATTGCTTTTCCATGACTTTCCTGTCATTTCTTCAGGTGAATGACCTCAAAGAGCATCCTTTAACTGACAGTGTAAGCTTCTTCTGCTAAATATACCTCATGGCAAAACACAAGAAGCATGGCTTCTTGTCTATGCCACTGAAGTGCACACTTTTTCATTAAAGATTAAAGTATTTTATAATTTACACCAGATTATCTCAACAACTGGGGATAGCAACATGAAGTCATTTCATCTGGGATTTTCATCTGGGTGATAACTGGCATCATATAGAAGTATTTTTTCTTTGCTTCAATTTCTATTTTAAAGGGCCCTAAATGAAGTGTCATGGAATGCTGATCTGCTGTTTTAGTTCCTATAACTCTCTTGCTGTTTATGTCAATTTTTGTGATTTTGGTACTTTATACAGATTATTTTGGCTACTGTTTTGAAAAATAACTTCAGGTTGTTATGCCATGCTAAAGACAAAGAAACTAAAGTCAAGAATATTTCAACTGCCCACTGAAAGCTTTTCTCTCTGCAAATGAAGATGGACTCCATTATGGGCTTTGCTAACCCTAAATTTGCACTGCGTAATGGAAGTAAATCTTGACCACCCATTGGAGAGGGTTAAGTTGGGGTCTGGTGGAAACTGTAAATATGGCAACAATCGAGCATTTAGCAAGAGCTTATCACATGTTAAGCATTAGGAGACATTTTTACAAACATTGACTAATATATTCACAAAAAACCTTGGTATAGATGTTTTAAACTTGTTACAAATAAGAAAGCTAAGATGTCGAAGATTAAGTTGGTTATTACACTCCACCTCTAGGGCATTCATATCCTTTCCTTTATGGATGAAAGCATCCTTTGTCTTCTCAGGAAGATGTAGTGATACTGTTTCTTGTTATTATCTTCTTGCTGCTTTTCCTGATTTTTTTTCCTTCTTGCTTTTGCTTGGTCCTGATTTTGTACCTCACTTGGATGCTCTCATATACTCTGTATGTTGATCTGGTTTAAAGGGCTTGTTGTCTGATTTATCATCTAGGTTTATCAACCCCATGTCTTCTGAAGATAAAGAAGAATGTATGCCATCCAAATTGACTGATAATGTGACGTAGTCACAGTGTGGAGTTAAATATACTGTTTATTTTTAGTTTATAACATACATTCTATCTTAATCACTGAATACAATTGGACTAGATTTTGTTTCGGGCTTCATGACTGAAGCAGAAATCATGCATGTAATATGTAGAGGCCCTGGAATTGTCCTTTTATAGAATGGATAATATAAATTACCCTACATGACAGATAATTTTGAGATAGATACCACTGAGTCCCTACTGGCAGCACATGGAGGCACTGCCTGTAACATACTTAGATGGAAGTTCAGACTGGTGGTCCTGGAGCGTTGGTCCCAAATAAGCTTGTATTAGCTAATGTTTTCATTTCTGGAACCACTTTGAAGGTTGATGAGGGCTGCAGCAAACACATCTTATGGGAGGTGAGCTTTTTCTTCACAGTTGGAAGAGAAGATGTCAATCTGGGAGAAGAGGCATGCTAGAGTTTATGGTTGTAGAAGCATGAGGCTGAGACTCCTCAACTCTGATGGACAAGGACATAGAGAAAATGTAGTGTTGGCATAGATCTGGCTTTCTTTCTTTCCATTTTTGTTCAGTCTAAAACTCCAGCTCAGGGATTAGTGCCATTAACATTTAAGGGTAGGTGATCCTTGCTCAGAACAACCTCTCTAGGAACTCCTTCAAAGACATACTGAGTCCTGTTTGTAGGTAGTTCCATTTTCAGTGAAATGGGGAGGGAAGTTCATCAATCACAGGGTTGTTCTCTAGTTTTCCATCATTCAGAAGTTTGTTATATTTCAAATTTATCCTTAGTGGCCTAACACAAATTCTCCTGACAAAGTTCGCTTTAAATGGGAATATTGCAGTAATAGCAAAAGCTCTCATTTCGTGTTTAGGCACCAATGCTCGATGATTTACACAGGTTCTATTTAATAATCAACATCGCCTATGCAAATGAGGAAAAAGAGAAACAGAGAAAGTTATGGATGCCCAGCAAACTGAGGCAAGAGATGTTGGGTTGGCTTTGAGAGTATGCGTTTTCTCTAAATCTGCTCTCAAGGATTATACTATGTAGCAGTACATATGATCCTATTAATACCAACAGAATGCATTAAAGTCAAGTCATGGTGTTTCTGATTATAATATAATAAAACTAATAAGATCTGGTTTACTATTACAACAACAGTAATTTATTCAACTATTTAGCCCTTTTTATTGAGTTTCTGTTGTGTGCTTGTTACTGTGTGATGCATAGATGGTATAAAATAGACAGAATCTGTGATTTTATAGGCAACTCAGTCTGTTTAAAATGCAGATCTACAGATGAATTATTTCAGGAGAATACATACAATTTATGTCACAATGAGGGACAGACTATCCACCTCATATAATCGTGTCTTGTATAAAAATGGGCTTTGTTGAGTAACATCCCATGGAAACCTCAAGAGTGAGGAGAAATCTATTAGGTAAAGAGGATAAGTAGAGAAGATTTAAAGTGAGGATTCAAAGAGATGGGTTGATAGTAGAGAGGACCATCCAGAACCTGATAAAATGGGCTGAGTGTGCAGATGGACAGACAGGAGTGATGCTAAAGAACAATCAAACTGATTATGGACATTCATAGCTATGGAAGTGATGGAGATTTTTTCTGTATCCAAAGGGCCAAAATAATACACATGGTTGATTTAAATCTGGGCTGTGACATGACTAGGTTCACATTCTAGGAAGAAAATTTTGGCTGTTATGTAGAGACTGGACTAGAAGTTTGTGTTTTGAAAGGACAAGACTGGAGGTAGGGGAGAATATTTAGGAGGCTGAGAATGTGATGGCCAGATCCAGACTATGACCTGAAATGAGGACAAATGGACAAATTTAAGATACACTTCTTATTAACTAATTTATTTATTTTACATTTCAATCCCAGCTTCCTGTCTCTGTCTTTCATCTCCTCCTAGTTCCTCCCTCTCCCCTCCTTTTCTTTGACTCTTCTCCCATCCCCTACCTCCTCCCTTTCTCTTCATAAAAGGGGAGCCTTTCAATCATCATCAACCTGTCTTGGCATATTAAGTTGCAGCAGGCACATCTCCTCTTGAGACTAGGCAATGCAGCCCAGTTAGGGGAAGCAATCTAAAGATAGGCAACAGAGTCAGGGACAGTCCCTGTTTATGCTGTTAGGAGACCCACATGAAGACCAAGATGCACAACTGTCAAATATGTGCAAGCTCTGTCTCATGTATGCTCTTTGGTTAGTGGTTCAGACTAGGTGGGTTCCTTCCCAAGGGCCCAGGTTAGCTGATTCTGTAGGTTTTCTTCTGGTGTCCTTGACCTCTCTGGATCCTTCAATTATTCCTCTTCATCTTCCATAGGATTCTCAAAGCTCTGCCCAATGTTGTCTGTGAGTCTTTGCATCGATTTTTGTCAGTTGCTGGGTGAAGCCTCTTGGTTGGTAGTTATACTAGGCACCTGTCTGCAGGTATGGCAGAATAAAATTAATAGTGCCAGTGGTGGACTCTGTTTCATGATGTGGATCTCAAGCTGGGCCAGTCATTGGTTGGCTATTCCCTCAATTTCTGCTCCATCTTTATCCTTGCCCATCTTGTAGGCAGAACAAATTATGGGTCAAATGTTTTGTGGCTGGGTTGATGTCCCAGTCTCTCCACTGGAACTATTTTTCTGATTACTGGAGATGGTCACTTCCAGTTTCATATTCTCCATTGCTGGGTATTAAATAAGCCCAATCAGTGGGACATATTGGCTATCTGGCTTGGAAGATAAGAACTTGAAAGACATATATGTCTCTATTAGTAGGAAGGAGGTACCTGGTATTTACCAAGATGGAGAAGCATAGATATGGAGGAAAGATGCTGACAATGATATTATCTTATGTATGGGCTTTGGTGCCTCTCAGGCATTTAATTAAATTACTAAGTGTATAAAACAGTGTATAATTCATAGCAAGTACTTAGTAAATATTGATGATCTACATGAATATGTGATAGACATTCAGAGGCAGGTTTCCAGAGATGCAGATAGATTTTCAGAATTATAACATAGAGTTGAGAACTTGAGCCAAGGCAATTGGGAAGTGGTGCTGGGGATGTGGGTGTTTGAAGTGTGAGAAGCACAGAAGGCTCATGACTGAGCACTGGGCAGTGCCAGTGTTCAAAAAATGGGCAGAGGAAGAGTAGGCTGCACAGGAGACAGAGACAATATAGCCAGGAATGTGGGAGGAGTACAGGATTGCTGTGCTGTGGAATCCAAGGGATAGTTTATTTTCAGAAGCCAAACTGTCAAATATCTCAACCAGATGAAGCGTAAGGATTGAAGTGATATTTTCCTTTCTGTATTAGGAATGGTGTGGTCATAAATGTGTTAGAGATTCTGGAAAGTGATGAGGGCTCCAGTCAAATGGAAATTGCATTTATAGACACATAATTTACAAGGAAATACCAATGTAGATGGAAGAAAAAAACAAAGAATACGATAAACATGAGAAGTGGAATTCTTTCTTTTTCTTTTTTCCTTTCTGAATAATTTAGTCCTATGGGATGAGATTAGGGAAACATCTAGATGAAGGACTTGTTGGCATATGATGTTGGAGCCCAAGCATAATGAAGACTGCATCTGATACAAATTTAGCCAGACCTTTTGTGTATTATCAATGATCCACTATGACTGTCTCTTCCTTTCTGCAGATGCTCTGGCCATATCATACTCTAGATACTTCCTCACACATGTATCCTCTCACCCATCACAGACTCTGAGACTCCATGCTGGCTATGCTCAAAATCTGATATACCATTTTGTACAGCATTACTTCCTTTTTGTCCCAAGTTCCTATGCCTCATGCTGATTATTTTCCAAGTAGACAACACTCATTCTGTGAGGCATCAGATACCAGCATAAAGCCACTTAGTAGTATAACACTATGCTACATAAGTAAATATTATGACACTGTGCCACACTTTCTTCATGCATCGATGCCCTTTCAATGAAGGTGACTCACCAATTCATATAGACAATCAGTTCTCATGAAGGTGGTTCTCTTGGTTTGCCCATTGAGTGACTTTAGCATTGAGAAAGGAAGAAAAGATTTAACTTTATTATATGTATTGATCTTATTTCTTGTTTCATTCACTCCTAATATTGTCTTATAAGCTACCCATATTTATATATGGGTGTTTGTCTCAGCTCTCTACAGTGACAAGGTCTTGCACAGATATTCTACATTGGCAAAAACTTGTCCTAGAATCCACAGTCATGGCTTCCAAATATTATTCTGCACATGAATATTTAAAAAACAGAACCATGGACTCTGGATCAATGGCTGATCTTAGAGCTGGGACAAGATGAAGTCACATGAGTCTGGAACAGCTTTTGTATTATAATGAAGTACAAGAGAAGATAGGGCATATTAAAATGACAGTTTGGCGTTTACTGGCCAAATCTTGATCTACTTGAGCCTCAGAATAAATGAGCCACAGCAAGGGAGAAAGGATGAGAGCACACAGAAATATTATGTGAAACCTCTGTGAGACAGAGAAATAGTTTAATTTCAAAACGCTTTTCCACAAATATTTTGCCAACAAAATACATATAAATGGTTGATGTATTAAATGCACAGTGGAAAAGCCTGTTGGCAGACACCTCTTTCAGCAGGTATCAAAGTCAGTATCTCAATTAAAATGAACAAACTATGGACCACACAAAAGAAAGATGTTACATCACTTCTGTGAAAGTTGTGCCAGGACTCAGCTGAGACTGTCATGTAAAGCAATGGAGAACAATTTATGGGGACTTCAAAAAAGGACTATCTTTTAATCTTCAAATGTCAACATCATATAAGTAGAAGATGAGGTTCTGTTCCAGGATAAGGGGAGATTAAAGAGACATGGCAACTAAATGAAACAAATTCTAGAGACATCTGGAAATTCTTAGAGGGCCTCAGGATTATATATTAGTAATATATCCATGTTAATTCTTGGATTTTGTTGGTCCTGCTGTTATGTTAAGCAATGTTTTTGTTTGTAGAAAACATCTACTAAATTATTAGGAGAAAATTAGGGCAGAAATTTAAATTTATAGTCCCTTAAAAAATTCACTGATTTTGAAAGTGACTCAAAGTTATATATCACTCCTATTACGTACAATCTGGAAAATGATAACAATGCTTTTGTTTGGAATGAGGGAGTTTATTGAGTATATGGTATGTCTAAGTGGAAGAATGGATATCAAGTTGTGTCAGGCAAACATAGGAGGTTGTTTGGTAGCCTGGAACCCCAATTTCTTTTAGGTTATACACAGAACCATTTGTAATGATGCATTTGTCAGCCTTGTTTCTTGGCCTGCATGTGCTATGGTTATCCATATCCACACAATTCACCTCAAAACTTAAGAACACCCTCAGCCCGCTACCTGCATCACACCGAACACGCTGCATCCCTAAACAACAATATACAATTCCCCCAGCTCTCTCTTTTTTTCTTGGTTACTTTTTTTTTGGAAAAGCATGTTCTCTTATTGAAAAAAGAAGTTAAAACATTTTATGATAAAATTGAAGATTTACATGAAAATATTTCTGATAAAAATGGAAGAGAAATATGGAAAAACACATTAAAATTGACACTTTTCATGGAAAATTAAAGAGTAAAGTGGTAGACATAAAAACTTTGCTAAATTAATTGAAAACAAAAGTAGAAATATTTTATGATAGAATTGAAGATTTATGTGGAAAATATTTCTGATAAAATTGTAGAAAATGTAGAGAAACATATTAGAAGATTATCATGGAAAATTTTATATAGATATAATAATGGTAGGCATAAAAGTATTCTTAAGTTGATTGAAAGTGGAATTATAAACATTTTTCTGATAAAGTTTAAGATTTACATGAAAAATATTTCTGATTAAATTCAAGAAATATATAGAAAAACATGTTAAAATTGACTATTTCATGAAAAATTATACAGATAAAATGGTAGACCTAAAAAATCTTTCTAAATTAATTGAAGGTGGAAATAAAAACATTTTGTAAATAAAATCAAAGATTTACATGAAAAAATTTCTGATAAGATAGAGGAAATATATAGAAAACATGTTAAAATTGAAGATTGTCATGAAAAATAATGCAGATTCAATAGTAGACATAAAAACATTGCTATATAAATTGAAAGAGGAATTACAAACATTTTCTGATAAAACTGAAGATTTACATGAAAAATATTTTTGTTAGTCTATGTCTTTTAATTGGAGAATTGATGTTAAGAGATATTAAGGACTAGTGATTGTTGCTTCCTGTTATTTTTGATGTTATTTTTATGTTTGTGTGGCTATCTTCTTTTGAATTTTTTGGAAGAAGATTACTTTCTTTCTTTTTCTAAGGTGTGGTTTCCCTCCTTGGGCTGTATTTTCCATCTATCATTTTTTGTAGGGCTGGATTTGTGGGAAGATATTGTGAAAATTTGGTTTTATCATGGAATATTTTGGTGATTGAGAGATTTGCTGGATATAGTAGTCAGGGCATTTGTGTTCTCTTAGGGTCTATCTGAGATCTTCCTAGGACCTTCCAGCTTTCATGGTCTCTGGTGAGAAGTCTGGTGTAATTCTGATAGGTCTGCCTTTATATGTTACTTGACATTTTCCCTTACTCTTTTAAAATTCTTTCTTTGTTTATTGTATTTGGTGTTTTGATTATTATGTGATGGGAGGAATTTCTGTTCTAGTCTAGTCTGTTTGAAGTTCTGTAAGCTTCTTGTATGTTCATGATGCCCATTTCATGATGCTTTCTCTAGGTTAGGGAAGTTTTCTTCTATAATTTTGTTGAAGATATTTACTGACCCTTTAAGCTGTAAATCTTCTCTCTTTTCTATACCTATAATCCTTAGGTTTTGTCTTCTCATTGTGTCCTGGATTTCCTGGATGTTTTGGGTTATAAGCTTTATGCATTTTGCATTTTCTTTGACTGGTGAGTTAATGTTTTCTATGGTATCTTCAGCACCTGAGATTCTTTCTTCTATCTCTTGTATTCTGCTGTTGATGCTTGCATCTATGACTCCTGAATTCTTTCCAAGGTTTTCTATCTTTAGATATGTCTCATTTTGTGATTTCTTTATTGTTTCTACTCCCACTTTTAGATCCTGGATGGTTTTGTTCAGTTCCTTCACTTGATTGTGTTTTCCTGTAATTCTGTAAGGGATTTTTGTGTTTCCTCTTTACGGGCTTTTACCTGTTGGCCCATGTTCTCCTGTATTTCTTTAAGAGAGTTATTTAAGTCCTTCTTGAAGCCCTCTATCAGCATCATGAGATATCATTTTAAATCCAACTCTTGCTTTTCTGGTGTGTTGGGGTATCCGGGACTTGCTGTGGTGGGAGAACTGGGTTCTGATGTTGCCAAGTAGCCTTGGTTTCTGTTGCAAGGGTTATTGTGCTTGCCTTTCACCAGCTGGATATCTCTGGTGTTAGTTGGTCTTGATGTCTCTGGATGGAGCTTGTCCCTCCTGTGGGCCTGTAAGCCTGTGTCCGTACTCCTGGGAGACCATCTCTTCTCTGGCAGGATTTGTACACAGAAGGCTGTAGAGCCACCTGGCTCCCTGGTGCAAATGGTGGCAGGAAGACTTCAGTCCCAGCTGCTCCACTGATCATGTGCCCTGTGTACTCCTAGCTGATCCCCTTCAGAGAGAAGGTGTAGATTTCATCTCAGAGCTCAGAACTGAAAGCGCTGCTGGGAGATCACTCTCTCCTTGCAGGCTATTCACAGAAGGCTGTGGAGCCACCTAGCTCCCAGTGCAAATTGCAGTGGGCTCCCCCAGCTCTCTTAGCAGTCAAATTTAGATAGTTTCCATCCAAGAAATTTTCACTATATCTTAGTGTGAAGAATATAACTGTAGAGCTGGGTTGAACTGGTTTTGTGGATGTGCAGTAAGGAAAAACTTCTTTTAGTAATCCTATAGAATAGAGAATACTCTATTTACCATTTTTTTGGAGACAAGGTTTCTCTGTGTTGCCCTGGCTGTCTTGGAACTTACTCTGTAGACCAGGCTGACCTCAAACTCAAAATCGCCTGCCTCTGCCTTCTAAGTTCTGGGATTAAAGGCTTGCACCACAACTGTCCAGCTCTATTTACCATCTTATGCCTAAAAATAATTGGGTTAGTATGTGATTAAAACCAAATACATTGTGGGAAGCAACAAGGTAGCAGAAGAGAGGAAGATATAGTCTAATTATTAATAAAATAAAAACATCTAAAGTTCACTCCTAGATCATCAGTCCTTCTTTATTCTAGCCTCAGCAAAAAGAGACCACAGTAGCATGGGGACCTTGAGTAGTCTTACTCATGAGACATGATGTCAGCCTTGAATTATCCCTATATATCATCTGTACTATCACTTTGGTTCAACTAATGTCATTTTGGATCTTTTACATATCTTGTCGATCTCTTGTTTTTAGTTTTATTGAAAAAGAGGCAAATAGCTTGAAAACTCACTGCACAGACCCAAACCAAACCACTAGTAGCAAAGAGATATATGGATGATTGATAGACAGATATATGATCATTATATAGACAGATATAGATGATAGACAGATGATAGGCCTATACATGTACATGTATATCTGTACATACACACACACATGTATACACATACATGTACACACACACACACACACACACACACACACACACACACACACACACACACCAGAGCAAGCTATCCACACATCAAGTCAGCTTTCAAAGTTATCCATTAGATATTTATTGCAGAAGTTCAGCATCATGCCCTGTTACATGGTGAGTCTGAAGCCAGCTAGGGATACGTGAGTGTCTTACTATGCAAAACAAAACAGCAAGAGCTTGTGGGATGCTGATGGATTTATTATCATGATAGCTATACTGGATAAGCTTCATAATGGAATCAATGGAAAGGAACGTTCTTGCCACCACTGAGGATTTGAATATCTTTCCACATTCACAGAGTTAGAACTGGTTTTTAGCTTGACTCAAGAGGTCTTATTTTACGTCATAGTCTGGTTTGTTAGTCATGAGAAAGGTTTTAGTGATTCTGAAAAAGCAGGTTTTAAAAAAAGACTACAGAAAAGAGATGACAAGCAGAGGGGAGATGTAGAGTTGGAGAAGGTGATCATGAGAGCATGGATACGGAATATGGAATATGGAATGGTGGTAGCTTTCTTTGCTGTTATTAAAGAATGGAAGGATCCTCAGTAGTTCTGCACAAAGGGAGTGAGGGTCAGCAGTAGGGCTTGTAATCTTTCCTAGGAGAGTTGCTTTATGTCTTTTAGTGATTGTTAACTACCTTAAACAGGTGGAAGCCATCATCAGATGGCAGAGTAGAGTGCTTTGGATCATGGATTATAGGCCAGACTGCCTGTGTTCCCACTCTGATCCCATCATATTTAGCTGGAATATTGGGCAACTAATGGAATATTCATTCTGTTATGACTTTGTTTTTAAGATGGGAGATTATAAAAGCCCATTCATTCTATTAAATGAGTTAAATGTATAAATCTGGGAAGTGTCTAAAATATGGCACATGATGATGATGATGATGATGATTACTGACATAACTTCCAAAGAGCTTTTTTCGATTGTTAACAGGAAATATGACAAACATTGGAATTACAGTTGTGGTAAACAGACTGAAGGGTTAAATTTAGGATTTTTGAGGAACTCAAGCATGATGGGATTTGATGGCTCATTGAGGTGCATAATGAGGGATGAAATTTATGGGTTCTTGGTGGATCATATCCCTAGTCGCTAAAATGGGAAACTGAATTGAAGATAGTAAATTCATTTTGGAAGGCATTCATTTATTTCTTTTCTTAAATTTTTTTAATTTATTTTCTATATTCTTTGTTTACATTCTAAAAGCTTTCCCCTTTCCCAGTTCTCCCATCCCCATATGTCCCATAAGTCCTCTTCTCTCCATCTATTCTCCTTTCTTTCCCCTTCCCTTTTCTCTGTCCTGGTACTCCCCTACAATGCTGGATCAAGCCTTTCCAGGATTAGGGCCCTCTTCTTCCTTCTTCATGGGAATCATTTGATATGCTAATTGTATCTTCAGTATTCAGAGCTTCAGGGCTAATTAATATCCACTTATCAATGACTGCATTCCAAGTGTATTCTTTTGTGATTGCTTTACCTCGCTTAGGATATTTTCCAGTTCCATCCATTTGCCTAAAAAATTCATGAATTCATTGTTTTCAATTGCTGAATAGTACTCCATTGTATATATACACCACATTTTCTGTATCCATTACTCCATTGAAGGATATCTGGGTTCTTTACAGTTCTGGGTATTATAAATAAGGCTGGTATGACCATAGTGGAGCATGTGTCTTTATTGCATGCTGGGGAATCCTCTGGGTATATGCCCAGGAGTGGTATAGTGGGGTCCTCTGGAAGAATCATTCCCAGTTTTCTGAGGAACTACCTGACTGATTTCTCCAGTTGTGTTGAGTATAGGCTTTGGTAGTAAGATCTGATGATTTTTTGAATTTCCTCAGTTTCTGTTGTTATATCTTCCTTTTCATTTCTAATTTTGTTAATCTGGATACTGTTTCTGTGCCCTTTGGTTATTAGTATGGCTAAGGGTTTATCTATCTTGTTGATTTTCTCAAAGAACCAGCTCCTGGTTTTGTTGATTCTTTGTATGGTTCTCTTAGTTCCTACATGATTGATTTCAGCCCTGAGTTTGATGATTTACTGCCTTCTACTCCTCCAGGGTGAATTTGCTTCTTTTTGCTCCATGGCTTTCAGGTGTGTCAGTAAGCTGCTGGTGTATGCTCTCTCCATTTTCTTTTTGGAGGCACTCAGGGCTGAGTTTTTCTCTTAGCACTACTTTCATTGTGTCCCATAGATTTGGGTATGTTGTGTCTTCATTTTCATTAAATTCTAAAAAGCCTTTGATTTCTTTCTTTATTTCTTCCTTGACCAAGTTATCATTGAGTATTGTTCAGTTTCCATGTGTATGTGGGCTTTCTGTTGTTTTTGTTGCTATTGAAGACCACTTTTACTCCATAGTGATCTGATAGGAGGCATGGGATTAGTTCGATCTTCTTATATTTGTTGAGGTCTGTCTTGTGACCAATTATATGCTCAATATTGGAGAAGGTACTATGAGGTGCTGAGAAAAAGGTATATTCTTTTGCTTTATGGTGAAATGTTCTATATATATATATCTATTAACTCTAATTGGTCCAAAGCTTCAATTACTTTCACCGTGTCCCTGTTTAGTTTCTGTTTTCCTGATCATTCCATTGAGGAGAATGGAGTGTTGAAGTCACCCACAATTATTGTGTTAGGTGCAATGTGTGCTTTGAGCTTTAGTAAAGTTTCTTTTACGAATGAGGGTGCCCTTGCATTTGGCGCATAGATGTTCAGGATTGAGAGTTCTTCTTGGTGGATTTTTCCTTTGACCAGCAAGAAGTGTCCTTCTCTGTCTCTTTTGATGACTTTAGGTTGAAAGCCAATTTTATCTGATATTAGAATGGCTACTCTGGCTCGTTTCCTGAGACCATTGGCTTGTAAAATTGTCTTTCAGCCTTTTACTCTAAGGTAGTTTTTATCTTTGACACTGATGCGTGTTTCCTGTATGCAGCAAAATGTAGGATCCTGTTTCCTTATCCAGTCTGTTAGTCTATGTCTTTTTATTGGGGAATTGAGTCCATTGATGTTAAGAGATATTAAGGAATAGTGATTATTACTTCCTGTCATTTTTGATGTTATCTTTTATATTTGATTGGTTATCTTCTTTTGGGTTTGATGAAAGAAGTTTACTTTCTTGCATTTTCCAGGGTGAAGTTTCCCTCCTTTTATTGGTGTTTTCCTCTTATTATCCTTTGTAGGGCTGGGTTTGTGCTAAGATATTGGGTGAACTTGGTTTTGTCATGGAATATCTTGGTTTCTCCATTTATGGTGATTGAGAGTTTTGCTGGGTATAGAAGTTTTGGCTGGCATTTGTGTTCTCTTAGAGTCTGTATGAGATCTGCCCAGGATCTTCTAGCTTTCATAGTCTCTGGTGAGAAGTCTGGTGTGATTCTGATAGGTCTTCCTTTATGTGTTACTTGGCCTCTTTCTCTTACTGCCTTTAATATTTTTTCCTTGTTTAGTACATTTGGAGTTTTGATTAATATGTGACGGGAGGTATTTCTGTTCTGGTCCAGTCTGTTTGGAGTTCTGTAGGCTTCTTGTATATTCATGGGAATCTCTCTCTTTAGATTAGGGAAGTTTTCTTCCATAATTTTATTGAAGATATTTGCTGGCCCTTTAAGTTGTAAATCTTCACTCTCATCTATGCCTATAATCCTTAGGTTTGGCCTTCTCAATGTGTCTTCGATTTCCTGGATGTTTTGGGTTACAAGCTTTTTGCATTTTGCATTTTCTTTGACCGTTGATTCCATGGTTTCTATGGTATCTTTGGCACCTGAGATTCTTTCTTCTATCTCTTAATATTCTGTTGTTGATATTTGCATCTATGGTCCCTGATTTCTTCCCAAGGTTTTCTATCTCCAAAATTGTCTCCCTTTGCAATTTCTTAGTTGTTTCTACTTCTGATTTTAGATCCTGGATGTTTTTGCTCAGTTCCTTCACTTGCTTGTTTGTGTTTTCCTGTAATTCCTTGAGAGATTTTTGTGTTTCTTCTTTCATGACTTCTGCCTGTTGATCAAATTTCTCCTGTACTTTTTTAAGTGATTTTTGCATTTCCTCCTTATTAGCTACTATCATTTGACCCATATTCTCCTGAATTTCTTTAAGTGATTTTTGTGTTTCCCTTGTAAGGCTTCTATCTTTTGATAATTTTTCTCCTGAATTTCTTTAAGAGATTTATTTATGTCTTTCATGTGTTGTTGTAACAGCATCATGACCAGGGATTTTACATCCAAATCTTGCTTTTCTGGTGTGTTGGGTTATCCAGGACTTGCTATTAATGAAGAATTGGGTTCAGATGCTGCCATATTGCCTTGATTTCTGTTAGTAACATTCCTAAGTTTGCCTTTTGCTACCTAGATCTCACTGGTGTTAGTTGGTCTTGTTGTCAATGCAGGACTCAGCCGAGCAAGGTGTCTCCCAGTGACTGGCCTCCAGATGCACTCACTGCTGGCCCTCTGCACTGCTTGGGGATGGGACGCATGGCCCAGGTTGCCTATTTGCTCTTGTTCCTGAAGATGACTCTGTTGAGAAAAGCACTGAAGACCACTCTGGCAACACTGCTGCTTTTCAACCATGGAAGGCATTCATATTGAGGGAACCTGTAAATGTCTGGGCATATGAGTATGCACTGATGGAGGGAAATGATTGGCCATAAACTAGCTAACCCAAGGGGCTAGAGGAGGGAGTGACATGGAAAACAGAGCTGGAGATTTGAGAGATGTGAGACATGTTGGCACAGATTCCACAGAAACTTTAGAAATAAGCCTAAGTAAACTAATAGGAGCATTTGATGCTAGTATAAGGCAGAGTTTCAGTTTAGTTATGGCGAAAAGCCTTTATAGTTCAACTGTCTGTGGCAAGGTAGGAGTGATAGCAAACAAGAAAGTTGACATTGACTGGCAAGAGAGTTGCAAATTTTAGATGCAACTTGCATTTTGCTGACCCAACCACTAAGCCTTTGTAATTGATTATGGCCACACATGACAACCATAATGTTTTCCATGGCCCAGAGCTAAACAGTAAGTGTAACTGGGGAGAACAGTTGTTGCAATCAGCATGGTTTATATCTGATCCCATCTTTGGTTGATTGCTATGCCTCAACAGTCCTGGCGAGGTACCCCTGCGTGGCACCATGCCGCCCCAACAGATGGAGATGAGTGTGGTTAGATAGCCAATGATTTGCTATGCACATCTATTTTAATGATCAAAGTGGGGTTGTCTGTGCAGAGAGTCCAAGCATGAGCTTACAAGGATAGAATGCCTTTGCAGCTCCAATGCAGAGACACGTTAACACTGAAAACTTAACAATTGCTTATGTGACTTGAAAGTTTGCTCAATTTCACTCTGTATTTGTGTTCATCTGGGAGCTTATGATAATGAAGCCTTTGTGTCCCGATGCAGCACTCTAGAGGCAAAGACACACAAATCCTTTTAATAACCCAGACTGACTTTTATCTCTGAACAGATGAATCAGGCCCAAGAAAGGGATCTTTGTATCTCACATCACATTGCTTCTGCACAATTTTGAGTGGCTCTAGAGATAAGGGGAAAGATACAATTAAAGGACAGGAATCACGAAGCCTAGTCTATAAACAATGTGAGAATTTTAAATGTGTAGTGTATGCAATTTTGACAACAGAATTGGAGTTAGGTGGCTATATCTACACATTTTAGATGGATGATTAATTTAAGAATCTTGCTAGATAATTACAGTAAATATATTTTTCTCAATTACCTTGTTTTTTGTTAAAATGACATTTTTTGTATAAGGCTTTCAATTCTTCATTTTGCTTCTTGTCAATAATTTATATATTAATATGAAATTATAATCATATGTGGGCATGTGGTTCAGTTATTTTCACTGTAACAAATTACCCCAAATGCTGTATTTGAAATAAATGCTACTTTTACTTATAATTTTTTCAGTCCTGAAACCTAGGTGGAATGAATTATTCATCTGTGCCTAAAGGGATATCTACATCTACTGGTTTGATTCTGGTTGGAGATTCCGCTTCAGGACATTGTAGAGAAGTCAAGAGAAGGGTTCCGCTTACTCTCAGAGTCCACCTTGAACAAGCTTATACAGTATGTAATGATATACCTATATAATGTATATTACAGTTTTGGCCTCTACAAGTACAAATCTAACTGCTAAATGGAAATGCATATGACGGAGGAAAATATAGGAATGATCAGACACTTGTGCAAATGAAAAAGCCAATGGTTCAAAATCACATCAATACTAAAGTTAATGATATCAACCTGAGAGAAACTAAGTTACATATATACAATGGAAAGAAATATGAAGCTTACAGATAGATTGAACTGGAAAAATCATACCAAGTGAGGTAGCATAGTCCTAGAAGTGTTTTCTATATGTTTTCTCTGGTAAATGTTTATCTCTTTTTTTGTTTTTCTTATTTACATTAAGGCACCAGTGGAATCTAGGAAACTTAAAGGAACTTTTGGAGGAGGGAGCTCACTGAAAGGTAGAGAATAATACAGATAACACAGAGGTAGGGATACAGGATGGAAAGACTTAAGTTGGGAGCTACAAGGGTGTATGGGAGAAACCAGAGTAAGAAAGAGCTAACCCATGGGAATGGCTATAAAAAGCCATATTGAAGTCTATGATCGCACATCCCTGTTTTTTTTTAAAGATAGATAATAGAATACACGTGATATGAAAGAAGAGAGGGTATATTGGGAGTTTGAGGATTAACTGGCCTAGAGGCAGGGGTTAGAGGAGAAGAAGGTAATAGGTAGATTCCCTAAAACTAAGGATGTTTAAAAAAGCTTTACAGAACCCAGTAGTTAGCAAGCCATTTTCAAAATACACCTTAAGATTTTCTATATTCTTCGTTTACATTCCAAATGATTTCCCCTTTCCCAGATCCCCCCTCCCCATATGTCCCATAAACCTTCAATAAAGACACATGCTCCATTATGTTCATAGCAGCCTTATTTATAATAGCCAGAAGCTGGAAAGAACCCAGTTGTCCCTCAAAGGAGGAATGGATACAGAAAATGTGGTATATTTACACAACATATAATTGCCAATAAACTTAGGCTGCTATTAACCTTGGCCAGAGAAACATTTTTTTAAAGTGGGCAAATGTCATTGGAGTTACTACTACATACAGTTACTACTCAGCAATTAGAAACAATGAATTCACAAAATTTTTAGGCAAATGGTTTGATCTGGAAAAAAATCATCCTAAGTGAGGTAACCCAATCACAAAAGAATACACATGGAATGCAATCTCTGATAAGTGGATATTAATTAACCTTAAGATTTTCAACAGGGGATTACTTTGCATGGGTAGACAATTACTCTTGTGTGGATAATTAAAAATAACAGTGCAGGGAGTAGGGAACATCTCAGTGAGGAGGTCCCAGGAGCCTCTAACAGAACACAGGATACTGTCATTGCCCTTGGTTATCCACCATAAGTACATGGTAACCCTGTTGTTGAAGACACCACAGACTTTGTAGGACATGGAAAAACAATCTTAAACCAAGAAGGAGACTTCCTCTATGAGGGACAACTTTGGAAGTGCAAAAGGAAAGTGCTATTTCAGTCACTGGTTAAAAAAACAAAAAACAAACAAAAAAAAACCAAAAAAACAAAACAAAACAAAAAACAAACAAAAAACAAAAAAAAAGCATCAAATTGTTATACCCAGTATGGATCTTACTTACTATAATACCAACATACCAAGCAAGACATGCTGATTCATACAGTGATGGCACAGCTGTTAGCAGATATTAACTTCTTTCTGATTGTATTTGAGATCTGCTTTTCATGGGACATGCCTATTACTCCTGGTCAAAAGGCCATGGCTGAGAAAGTCACACGCCCTAGGATAGAATCTGGTATGATTATTGCCACAGTGAGCATCAGATGTCAGTTGACCCAAAACTGGGAAGAGGGAACCTCAACTGGATAATTATGTAGACTAGATGGGTCTATAGCCATGTTTGTGAGGTATTTCATAATTGCTAATTGGTGCAGGGGCCCAGCCCACTGTGTGTGGTCCCACCAATGAGCAAGTAAACCTGACCTGTGTAAGAAATCTAGCAGAGCAAACTAGAGAGAAAGCCAGCCAGTAAGCAGCATTTTCCTGTGGTCTCTGGTTCAGTTCCTGACTCCATGTTCCTGCCTTGAGTTCCCAGCCTGACTTCCTCTAGTAATGGGTTGTGACCAGGGATGAATACATGTTTTCCCCACAACTTAACACTTGCTCATGGTGTTTCCTCACAGCCACAAAACTCAAACTGACCCACTTACTCTTCTAATGGCTCATTCTGACAAATTGCATATAATTGCCAATAAACTTAGGCTGCTATTAACCTTGGCCAAAGAACCATTTTTTTTTAAGTGGGCAAATGTCATTGGAGAAATGAATAAATGTTCAGTGTTCAGGATAAGAGCCTCGATGCTAAGCCTTAAACATGTCAGCTATATTAAGCCCACCACCACCACCAAGACTCAGGAAACCTTGTGTTAGGTGAAATAGAAAGAATGCAAGAGTCATAGGGTAGAAGGAATGCTATGAAATGCTGTCTTTTGGTTATAACTAGAACATTGAACTCATGAACTTACAGTAGCTGTGGTAACGCACGCAAGATTGAGCTAGTTAAATCTTGGCATAGAGGGAGCAGATGATCTTTAGATGCCATTAGTTGCAAAGGAGCTATTGCCAGTGGAGAGTTGCTGGAGGAGGGAGAAATTTTCCTTCTTTTAACCATTTATTGACCTGATTTGGTGAATTTCACATCATATCTTCACAATCATACCCATCTCCCTATCCCTTTACACCTACCATTGCCCTTGAAATACCTCCCCAAAAGAAAAAAAAAACTTTTTGGAAGTCGTACTGTGTGAAGGTATGTCCTGCAGTATACCCTTTTGTTCACACATCTTTAATTGTAAATGTTCATTGCCATGAGTCATTGGTCTGGTTCCAGACCTCTGGCTTTTTGCTACACTATGAATACTGGATTCTCACTGACTTCTCTATAATATCTTGCTATTGTCCTGTGTCATGGAGACATTGCAGCTTCAGATCTGTAGGACTGCCCCTTCATTTGCTCCCGCAGTTCATAGATGAGGTAGATAATGGGGTAGGCTGACACCAGGTGGTCACTTAGCTGGCCAGCTTACTATCTCTCGTGCACCCACACCACCATGGCAAGCTCTCCAGTGCTGCCCCTGCCGCCTCACCTAATGTTGCAGTTGGCAAGGGACTAGTCCTGCTCTCTTGCTCTCATGACCTTGAAGCCATGCTGTAGATGGTGAGGGGCAAGGATCTATTTTTATTGAGAATAGGTTCACCATGTTCCAGTGGATTCCTCCATGCCCACATATGTATATCGGCAACTCTAACTGGATATCAAAGATTACTAAAAATGAGAAAGAAGAGATAAAATTGGGAGGGACATGTTGAAAGATGATGGACAGAATTTCAGGAGTGAAATAAGGGTGGGTATGATCATATTACATTGTATGCATATATGAACGCCTCAAAAATAAAAGTGTAAAAATCTCAGAAACAAATGTACAAAAATACTAAGGAGAGACAACTGTGAATGAAGGCTATGAAGTCCAAGTTTATCTTTAAAAATGTTATGCTTAAAGATTCTACAGAGCATTGTTCATGTTAGAGGATATGGATTGTGAAGACAGCATGCGAAGAATGGGCACTGTCTGTTCATGACAGTAAACGAAGGGACTTGTGATGAGAAATCAGAAATGCCCAGGCTCTGTTTCTCATTGTTCACAGTCCCCACAGATCCTTCTTGAAAATGAGTCAACATGCAGGGAGTCTTGCACTTAAATTTGTTCTATACAACCCAGAATGAAATGAGAAACAGACACAGGGAAAGGTCCTTTTCCAATGGCAGAATAGATATTTACAGACTTTGTAAAATTCCATGTCCTGTCCCTAAAGGAAATATCTTCCCATGTGTTCAGTGGCTGTCCTTCTTCATCACAAAGGACACTATGGAAGACATTAATCTCTGTTTACCTAGGCAATAAAAAGTAGTAAAATATTCCTAGTTATGGACTATTTCTGCTCTGCTTTCTTTTCTCTTTCCTTAATTTTTTCTAGAAATTTCCTTCACATTTGTCTGTTTATCTTGATTCATTTTGTTTTTATGATTGTATGCCTACTTCTCTAATATTTATCTATGGTATTTATGACAGACCAAGGAAGACAACAAAATAGCTAACATTTGTTGGTGGTTTATTCTGCACTAGAATGTTCCATTTCCTCTGATTTTCCCTCACCTGTATTTCTTCACTGCTCAGCAAGCACATTTTTAGCTGTAAATTTTCAATTTTGGGGACTTGAGATATCGTTCAGTTGATAGAGTGCTTTCCATGTGCAAAGCCATGGGTCTCATCCCTGGCACTGGATAAACTGGGTATGGTGGTGGATGCCTATAATCTCAGTACCTGTGAGGTAGAAGGTGGAGGATTAGAGATTAAAGGCTATCTTTGAACACACAGAATTTTCCAGATCAAGATGAACTATGTTAATCCCTGTCTCAAAAAAACCTTAAAATATTATGTGCATACACACATATATACATTTTTCTGGTTTTCTTTCATCAGAGCTGTGGACATAGATCATGAATGTAAACTCTCATTCTGTCCCTATGTTCAAAATATAGGTGGTAAAGCCATCTTGGAACAAAGTATAATTACATGTACCTTTTGTAATTAATGCTGCTTCACCCAGTCATTGCATCTAAGAGCTGATTAACTCATTGTTCTCTGTCTTTGTTAATATTTTGCTACTAAGCTTGTGCTAAAGGCTTCATTCTGTGTTCTTCCAGCTACACAAGTGGAAGTCCAAACACTGGTGGTGCCTCATGGAACTGAATGTCTAAGAATAGTCTGACTCTATCTGTCTCACTTAGGCCCTCTAATGGTTGAAAATTTATGACAAGGGGAGTTGGGCAGCATTCTTCTACCCACTTGCATGAGTGTGGGTATTGCTTTAAAAAAAGCTTAGTGTAATATTAGAGTAAAAACTGCAGAATATGAATGTTCTGTCTTGCAAAGTTATGTTCAATATTTCTGTCATGTCTGACATTTTTTTATGAGCTAACATCTTCATGAAATTCATTTAGATGATTTCCTTACTACTATAGATTATGGTACTAGCAAGAGGTTTGTTTGCTTCATCAAAGCCAAAGTTTGTCTTGTTAAAAACATAGAGGAGGCAATCTTTACAATAAATTCTCAAAAGTGGTAAAATTAAGTTAATTGAAGAAGTTTGTTGTCACTATGGTTGTTCGACACATATATGCCACCAACTTATCCAGAAAACTTCACTGTCAGCACTGGAAATAAATACAACTTGAGACATTTGTATTCCAGGCACAAGCTTAGGTCCATCGCTATGGTCAAAAATAGAAGGAAGCTGAAATTAAAGTGGTCTGGATGAAATGAACAGGGACAAAATGTGTGGGGCGTCTTCTAACACAGGCTTCTTCAGGACCAACCATTGCCAAAATTGATCCCTTTGGAAAATGAAAAAGCCTTGACTTCACAGGGAAAATGAAGAGGAAGGGAGATAAGTGTTGTCATGAATCTTGTGCTGGTGTCTTCCAGCTCTAGCAGTGAAGCCTGTAGAACTGATGAAAATAATCGCATGTGGGGAAGTCCTGTTGCTACTGCCTTGATGAGATTCCAGCCCATTGATGCCTTGCAGGGTTGTATTTACTACACTGCAGCCATTTGCTGGTTCACTGAGCAGCAGGTGCTTCAAACATCTTCATTAAATGATTGTTGTAACTGTGTTGTAAGGCAAGTAGTTTCCCAGTCCCAGTTCAAGCCTAGAATAGTTCCTGTTGTATGTATGTATGTATGTATGTATGTATGTATGTATGTATGTATGTATGCATGCATGCATGTATGTATGTATTTTTCGTGTTGTATGTGTAAATCAATATGCTAGCTTCACTCATTATTAAACATTTGAGTAGAACTATGTCTCCCCTAATTTTGTTGGCATATACAAGCTTGAACTTTATCGTATTTTTCTCGGTCTATTAACTTATCTCCCTATATTAATTTCACATTTTTTTAAATATTTTGAAGGTATGTTTTAAATTTATAACTTTTAAGTATTTTCTTTCATTGGACAGTCTCAGATAGTGCTATGACAGCCCTAAGCAGATCCTATAAAACTATTAGTTTGCCAAGCATGTCTCTACTTTCAGCTTGCATTCAAAGATGCATTTTCATTTTCATTTAGGCCCCCTCATCCATTATGCCACAGTTTATAAAAAGTTGTGTAGTTCTTCAATATAATCTATGCTTCTATCTATGATATGTACTTAGTTTGCAATGATACCTTGCTTTTTTTTAAGATGGGATTTTTGCATGAGCACATCATATGACTGAATACACTTGTTGCAAATAGCTCATGTTCTCCAGATTCATAGGTCAAAAGAGTGATATAAGACATGACATATCAGAAGTCCCAGGGTTTTGACTTAATTTTTGTCTCGAACATAGTTTATATATGATTATAGATTATAGAAAACTAAAATGTACAACTTAAAAATGTCCCTTTACATATATGGGCATTTTGCCTGCATGTATGTCTGCATAGCACTTGCGTGCCTTGTGCCTGCAGAAACCAGAAGAAGGCAATAGATCCTCTGGAACTGGAGTTATGGATGGTTGTGAGCTCCTGTGTAGCTGCTGGGAATGGAACCAGGGTCTGTTGGAAAGAGTACCCAGTCCCCTTAACTGCTGAGAGATTTTTCCACTCATAACTTTTAATTTCTTTCTCACTTGTGAAGAATGGGAATTACCAAGAAACCAAAATGTGTCTCTCTCCTACATCATAAGAATGAATCGAAGTCCTGGGGCTTAATCTCCAAGGCTAGGAAACCTAGGCAGGGAACCTGTTTCCAAGACTCATGGACTTGGAGCTTATATGCAGCATCTATATATTAACTTACGTGGATAAGTTAATCCTTTAAAAATAAACAAACAATGAAACAAAACAAAACAAAATATGCAGTGTGATCTGTCAGCCCACTTTGAGAACAACTGCTTTCTGGAGAACTGACAAGCACTCTCAAAGCTTCATTTCAGAAAGCCCCCCAGCAACACTTGTCTGTTAGCAATTCAACATTTCAGCATTTGCTGGTAACTGGGAACTTGGCCCTGTGCTCTCCAGAGTATCCTTTTGGTGCATTGATGTTGTTTTTATAGGGAAAACCAGTCTTTAGAAACTTTTTCGGTCCCTTTTGTCATTTCAAATTCACAGATGGGAAGATTAGAGTCAAGGGGATGATCGGTAGTGTTCACTTTCAACTTTTGCACTAGAGTGTAGCTAGCTGTGGTTTTCATGTCCCTTTTTCCCTACAAAAAGAACAAACAAATGGTGTACAGCTTTAAAAGTCTTAATAAGTGTTTTCAAAAAGATTCTTTAAAAGCCAGTCTTCTACAACATAAAGACAACATTCCCTACAGTCAAGGAATTAATATGCTTTCTTCTAAAAACAATTGAACCTCTCATCTTTGTCCCAAGTTTCTTCTGCCCAGGGCTCATATCTTCATTCATGGATTACTTTATGGTTACTGCAGTTCCACACAACTTGCTGCTCTGTCAGTAGTAGTCCATCTCCCCATTTCAATCCAGGTCACCGCCCGAGAAACAAATTTAATCTATTTAGTCTCCTACCTGAAATACCTGTGTGAGGGCCCTCTTTGTCTACAGAGCAACATCAAATTTAATAGCCTATAATAAAAGTCACACATAAGCAGTCCCTGATCTGTCTTCATTTGATGTTTGCATGTTTTTAATCCAGTTATATGTCAATGGCTCTTAGAAATGCATACAATCTAATAAGCTGAAAATAAAGGAGAAAAAATGAAATAAAAGGGATTGATGGCTCTGGCATTTCTTTTGCTTTGCTATGTAGAAAAAAAATGTCCTGTCACTGAGGTATGGAAGCTGTTGCTCTATTGATGAAGTCAGCCAAAGATATCTTAGGAGTGTTCTATAATTAAGTTGATATAAGAATCTGCTTGCCTTTCTTCTTTCTTAAATCTTATTTTTCTGTCTTGAAATCTTGTTGACTAAATATCATAGTTTACATGCACAAGTTCAAATTTTGTTATGATTATGTCGGAATTATTAGGTAGGTGTTGCTTTTCTAGCAAGTGGGAAGACATATTTAAAAGTTTGAAGTTAGAAAGAACTGAGGCACCATATTGTCTTCCATAGACTAGACTTCATCATAACTAGAAAGGGCTCATGCAGATGCAGGGAAAAGCAAGACACAAAATATGATGGGTGAATATGATTCTGAGTAGGGAATTTAAGGTAGTTGAAACAATGCAAACAAATGTACAAAACTGCAAAAAAATGTATCTTATAATTGGGTAAGTTTAAAAGTATGAGTAAAACAGAATTTATATCTTTATTATCTGTCTGTCTGCTATCTCTGTCATCTATCTATCTATCTATCTATCTATCTATCTATCTATCTATCTATCATCTATCTGTCATTTATCTATCTATCTATCTATCTATCTATCTATCTATCTATCTATCTATCTATCTATCTATCTATCTATCATCTGTCATCTATCATCTATCTGTCATCTATCTATCTATCTATCTATCTATCTATCTATCTATCTATCTATCTATCTATCTATCTATCATCTACCATCTGTTTATATATAAATTTTAAACAATAGTGTCAGAATGTAGCTGGAAACTTCAGATAAAAGAGAACATGGCAGTGTTTATCTTTCTGAATGTGGGTTATGCCATTCAATATAGTCCTTTCTCATGAATTCATTTTTCTTTAGAGCTAAATATTATTCCTTTATGGATATGAACCATATTTCCATTGTTCATTCATCTGTTAAAGTGCATAAGTGTAATTTCCATCACTATTATGAGTAGGGTGGCAATGAACATGGCAAAGCATATATCTGTGGAAGATGGTGAGTCCTTTGTGCCTTCACCAAGAGGTGATATAACTGAATACTGTGCTAAATTTAGTTTTAGCCATTTGAAGATTCTTCATGCTGGTTTCCAGAGTAGTTGTGCTACTTTGTAGTCCAACCAACAGTGAGAGAAGACCCTTTCTCCACAACCACACCATCATTTATTGTCAATCATTGATATTAACCATTCTGATGGGTAAGATGAACTCTCAAAGTTGCTTTAATTTTCACTTATTTAGCTGTTAAGGATAGTGAACATTTTTTTATCGACTTGCTTAGATTTTTAAAAATCTATTTTGTATTGTGAACTCTGTTTAGATCTATAGCCCAGTTTTTTAGATGGGTCATTTTTTTGGATTCTGTTTTTGTTTGTTATTTGTATATTCTTGGTATAAATGCTGTGTCAACATGTGGCTGACAAAGATTCCCTCCCATTGTGTAGGGTTCCTCTTCATTCAACTGATTGGTTTACAAAAAGAAGCTTTTTAGATGTCATCGCTTGGCCTTAAATCAGAGCATCTTCTCCCACATCTCTATCTTGCAGGGTACCACCTGTGCTTCCTCTAGCAACTTTAGCATTTCCAGCCTCCCAGCATCAGTTGTTGAAGAGTCTGTTTTCTTCAGTGATTGTTCTTTTGCCTTTTTCAAATATCAGATGGCTGCAGTTATAAGTTATGTTTATGTCCTACTTTATTCCATTGAACCACATGTATATTTTCATATTAGAATGGCTCCACAAAATATCTGGGAGTCTGGAATAGCAACCTCTTCATTTTTATCTTCCTTTTGCCCTGGATTTCTTTGGTTAACCATGGTCTTTTCTGGTTCAATATGAATTTCATAATAGTTTTTTTTCTATTTCTGTAAAGGATATTGTATATATTTTGAATAGGATTTTACTGAGTTTATTCATTGCTTTTGGTAGGATGGTTGTCTTAGTCAAGGTTTCTATTCCTGCACAAACATCATGACCAAGAATCAGGTTGTGTAAGAAAGGGTTTATTCAGCTCAAACTTCCACATTGCTGTTCATCACCAAAAGAAGTCAGGACTGGAACTCAAGCAGGTCAGGAAGCAGGAGCTGATGCAGAGGCCATGGAATGATGTGACTTACTGGCTTGTTTCCCCTGGCTAGCTCAGCTTGCTTTCTTATAGAACCCAAGACTACCAGCCCAGGGATGGAACCATCCACAAGGGGCCCTCCCCATTGATCACTAATTGAGAAGATGTCTTACAACTGGATCTCATGGAGGCATTTCCTCAAGGGAGGCTCCTTTCTCCTTGATAACTCCAGCTTGTGTCAAGTTGACACCTAAAACTAGCCAGTGCAATGGTCATTTTCACAATATTAATTCTACTGATCCTTGAGCATGGCATGTCTGAATTTTCAACTGTCTTTTTTTTTTTAGATTTAATACCAACATTTATTTTTTATTTTTATTTCATTTTATTTTTTTATATTTTTTATTTACATTTCAAATGATTTCCCCTTTTCAGGCCCCCCACTCTCCGAAAGTCCCATAAGTCCTCTTCCCTCCCACCTTTTCTCCCATTCACCCTTCCCACTTCCCTGTTCTGGTTTTGTCCTATACTGCTACACTGAGTCTTTCAAGAACCAGGGGCCACTCCTCCGTTCTTCTTGTACATCATTTAATGTGTGGATTATGTTTTGGGTATTCCAATTTTCTAAGCTAATATCCACTTATTAGTGAATGCATACCATGATTGATCTTTTGGGACTGGGTTACCTCACTTAGTATGATGTGCTCCAGCTCCATCAATTTGTCTAAGAATTTAATGACTGATAAGGTTGTTTTGATTTGCATTTCCCTAATGACTAATGATGTTGAACATTTTTTAAGATGCTTCTCAGCAATCCGAAGTTCTTCGGGTGAAAATTCATTGTTTGGCTCTGTACTCCATTTTTTAATAGGGTTATTTGGTTTTCTGGGGTCTAACTTCTTGAGTTCTTTATATATATTGGATATTAGTCCTCTATCTGATGTAGGGTTGGTGAAGATCTTTTCCCAATTTGTTGGTTGCCGACTTCTCCTTTTGATGGTGTCCTTTGCCTTACAGAAACTTTGTAATTTTATGAGGTGTCCCATATTTTTATACCAATTTTCTGTGCTTCTAACAAGTGAAAACTAAAATTATTTGTTTATTTCATCTCTATCCTCTACTTCATCTTTGAGTTTGAATATTTTATCTTTTGCTTCAATCATTCTATTCTTAAGGCTTCCTGTGAGCTTTCTAATTAGGATGTTAAGTTGTTCATTTCCTTCTTCATCTGAGCTTGTGTTCCCTTCAATGTTTCTATTTCTTATTTAATTAAAATTTTAAATCTTGAATTACATTTGCTCTTTCATTCAGCTGTGTATTTGTATTTCCTTAGATATTGCTTGAACACTTATTACTGTCTTCTTAAAGTTCAAGAACGTATTAATTCCACTCCTCCTTTAAATACTTCAATTCATTGATAAAGTTTTTTGTTGTTCTTTTAAATTCTGTGACCTAGGGTTATCTAGTAAGTCCTCATTGGGGAATACTTCTATAAGACTAGTGGGAAAAACTCTATCTTGGCGATTCATATTGTTTTTGTTTTTATGATTTGAACTGGGCAGGTGGACTTAATTGATTTGTCTTATGTAAAAATATGGCTTTCCTTAGACTGAATCAGTGGAGTGGATTTGTGACCTGAGACAGACCAGTTAAAATTGGTAGGTGATCTGTTTAACTAAACTAAGGAAAGGTGGTACCCAAATCATAGGTGTATAGCTGACTGTGTCAATTATGAGATGGCTCTTGTAGATGGAGGAATGAGAGAGGAAAGGGGCATCTTTCCACTCAAAGATGGCTTTTCATGAAAGCAAGTTCAAAGGTGATTGATCTAGGTCTAGGTATGAATATGGAGATGGCTATGGGTGGGAGTTTCAGGGAAGGAATGAGAGGAGATAGGGATTGGGATAAAGAAGATGTAACTAGACCCATGGTTGCAATAGTTGAGAGTCACAGGAAGTGGTGATAATGGGAATATAGAACTTACCAGGATAAAAATTGTTCATTAATGAAGAAGGTTCCAGGAACATCTTTGGAAATAGGCTTGTGGCTGTGCAGATGGTGACTGGTAAGAATAAAATACAAACTTAGTTCTAAAAATATTACTGTTTTATAAATCACAGGCTGTGACATGCTAGCCGCAGTGGTATAAATACTACTGTCACAACCATACATTACTTTGAGTATTTATTTGTTTCTCTAGAATGAATTTAAGGAAGTAGAATTTCTGGGTCAAAACATTGAGAACAAGTTTATGGATTGTAATGAGTGTTTTCAAATTATGCCCTAGAAGGTTTTAAGAGTTTACATGCTTTCATTTCCCATGTGTGTGTTAATATTGAAATTTCAGAGATAATCACTTAATGAATCTATTAATAAGTACTGTGCATGTGCAATTGCCCAGGAATGAAGCATTAGTAACTGGAATATTGGTTATGACTGTATACAGATTGTCATTTCCCTTGATATTTTCAAAATAGTTTAAAAGGTTCTTAATAGACATCAAGTAACATGCACCATGCCTTTTGATGAAATATAAAACATTTATTCTAACTCCTGAAGGTAGTGGGAAAAAACAGCAAAGCATGAGAAACTACTCTATATAGCTACTTACACATTTATAATGTGAGAGGTACTTTTCATGTGTTTATTAAAGTGCAGTCAGATTGGAGAATTCTCAATAATTTAAATAAAATGTTCCCATGGAAGCCACCATATGTTTCCATCTCAATTTCATATGTTTTATTAATTTAGGAAGAAAAAGATTATCTTAAGAGCTACAGGCAAGTCACATTCAAATTTAACTAAAACATTTATTTCTTGAGTCATTCAAGGAACGTGGCTTTATAGGTACAATGCAAATATTGCTAAATTAAGTTCTTAAATCTATAAAGAATCCAAAAAGTCAGACCCATTTCCTCAACTGGATAAACTAATACTGGCACAGAAAGTGGTATCTATGAGGATGCAACTAACTTTGTCTCTCAGTCTCTCTGTATGCCTGTGTATTTCTGTTGCTGTCTCTCTCTGACTCTGTTTCTGTCTCTCCATTTCTCTCTGTCTCTGTCTCTCTGTCTCTGTCTCTCTCTGACTGTCTCCCTCCCCCAAGCCTGCCCCCCCTCTCTCTTTCTGTGTGTGTGTGAATAATCTATTAGTTACAATTGAGAAGTCTAGCCCATGATGATATTTTTGAATCTTTTTGGTTTTCAAGCAGTTAATCACATGCAAAATCCCTGGGGTACCACAGAAAGCAGAGAATGACTTTGTTGTTCCCATTGATTATGTTTAACAACAAAATTTAAGGGTATTGAAATCTTGAGTTGGAATCTTAATTTTTTCATTACTGGATTTTAAAGGATTCTTGTATTATCTTATTTAGTGGACAAGAATTTTTTTATTTTTAAAAGTTTCTGAAGTTAAAACTACATTTCTTGCTCCTTTCCCTCTCTGCCTTCAAACCCTTTCCATGTACCCCTTCCTCAGTTCTTTCTCAAATTCATGACATTTTCTTGGTTTTATATATATATATATATATATATATATATATATATATATATATATATATATATATATTCATCTTTCTTGTGTGTATAGCATCCTCTCATCCTCTTCATGTGCATTATTTCAGGGCTGAACACTCAGTCTTGGATAACTGCCTGGGGAAGTCCATTTCTATATTTCTTTGCCTATAGTTCTTGGTCTAGTTTCAGGCCCCATGAGTTTTCCCTCCTCAGTGTTAGCCCTATAGATGTCATATTTGTTGAAGTCTTTTGGTAGCCATGTTGTTGAGACGTCATGAGCTATCACTCCTCTTCAAAGAAACTTCTTAAATAAATGGACAAACTTAACCAATGCATCTTTGCTTTAATAATTAAGGATTTAGAAGGCCCTAGAAATATATACTTTCTTTTCAAAGTGTACACTCATTATTTTGTAAGAGATAAAGATGAGCCAAACACATAACACATTTAGAGGAATATATGTGTATACAGGTTGTCAATGCATATTAGCTGTTTTCTTTTCTTATTTTTTATTAGATATTTTATTTATTTACAATAAAAATGTTATCTTCTTTCCTGGTTTCCCCTCCCAAAATACCTTATCCCCCCTCCTTTCCATACTCACCAACCCACCCGCTCCCTCTACCCTGTCCAGGCATTGCCCTATACTGGGGTATCCAGCCTTCTCAGGACCAAGGGCCTCTTCTCTCTTTGATGACTAACAAGGCCATCCACTGCTTGAGCTTTGTTTGGTCTGTGAATTGTATCTTGTGTATTCCAAGCATCTGGGCTAATATCCACTTATCAATGAATACATACCATGTGTGTTCTTTTGTGATTGGGTTACCTCATTCAAGATGATATTTTCAGTTCCATCCATTTGCCTAATGATTTCATGAAGTCATTATTTTTAGTAACTTAGTAGTATTCCACTGTGTAAATAGATCACATTTTCTGTGTGCATTTCTCTGTTGAGTGACATCTGGGTTCTTTGCAGTTTCTGGTTTTATAAATAAGGCTGCTATGAACATAGTGGAGCATGTGTCTTTATTACATGTTGGAGAATCTTCTGGGTATATACCTAGGAGTGATATAGCTGGGTCCACCAGTAGTACAATGTCCAATTTTTTGAGAAACCAAAAACCTGATTTCCAGTGTGGTTGCATCAGCTTGCAGTCCCACCAGCAATGGAGGAGTGTTCCTCATTCTTCACATCCTCGCCAGCAACTTAGTCATTCTGACTGGAGTGAGGTGGAATCTCAAGGTTGCTTTGATTTGCATTTCCCTGATGACTACTGATGTTGAACATTTGTTTAGATGCTTCTCAGCCATTTGATATTCCCCGGTTGAGAATTCTTTGTTTAGCTCTGTACTCCATTTTTAATAGGGTTATTTGGTTATCTGGAGTCTAACTTTTTGAGTTCTTTGTATGTATTAGACATTAGCACTCTGTTGGATGTAGGCTTGGAAATGAAATTTTCCAATTTGTTGATTGCTGTTTTGTCCTATTGACAGTGTCCTTTGCCTTACAGAAACTTTGTAATTTTATGAAGTCCCATTTTTTACTCCTTGATCTTAGAACAAAAACTATTGATGTTCTGTTCAGGAATTTTTTCCCCTGTGCCCATGTGCTCGAGGCTCTTCACTACTTTCTTTTCTATTGGTTTCAGTGTGTCTGGTTCTATGTGGAGGTCCTTGATTCACTTGGGCTTGAGCTTTGTACAAGGAGATGAGAATAGATTGATTTGCATTCTTTTGCATATAACCAGAAGTTGAACCAGCCCTGGTTCTGGAAAGACTCAGTGCAAGAGTATAGGGGAATTCCAGAACAGGGAAGTGGGAAGGGGTGGAAGGAAGAATAGGGGGACAAAAGAGGGTTTATGGGACTTGCGGGGGGAGTGGGGACCCAGAAAAGGGGAAATCATTTGCAATGTAAATAAATAAAGAAAAAAAGAAAGAAAGAAAGAAAGAAAGAAAGAAAGAAAGAAAGAAAGAAAGAAAGAAAGAAAGAAAGAAAGAAAGAAAAGGCAATCGTTTTTTCCACTGGATGGTTTTAGCTCCTTTGTCAAAAATCAAATGACTATAGGTGTGTGAGTTCATTTCTGTTACTTCAGTTATATTCCATTGATCTACCTGCCTGCTACTGTACCAATACCATGCAGTTTTTAATCACTACTGCTCTGTAGTATAGCTTGAATTCAGGGATGCTGATTCCCCCAGAAGTTCTTTTATTGTTGAGAATAGTTTTAGTTATTCTGGGTTTTCTGTTATTCCAGATGAATCTGATAATTGCTTTTTCTAACTCTATGATAAATTGAGTTGGAATTGAATTTTGGCAAGATGGCCATTTTTACTATATTAATCCTGCCAATCCATTAGTATGGGAGTTCTTTCCATCTTCTGAGATTTTCTTCCATTTCCTTCTTCAGGGACTTGAAGTTCTTGTCATACAGATCTATCACTTGTTTGTTTAGAGTCAAACCAAGATACTTTATATTGTTTGTGACTATTGTGAAAGGTCTCATTTCCCTAATTTCTTTCTCAGCCTGTTTATCCTTTGAGTATAGGAAGGCTACTGATTTGTTTGAGTTGATTTTATATTTGGACACTTTGTTGAAGTTGTTTGTCAACTCTAGGAGTTCTCTGGTGTAGGTTTTTGGGTTGCTTAAGTATACTATCATATCATCTGCAGATAGTGATAGTTTGACTTCTTCTTTTCCAATTTGTATCCCTTTCATCTCCTTTTGTTGCCTAATTGCCCTAGCTAGAACTTCAAGTTCTATATTGAATAGATATGGGGAGAGAGGGCACCCTTGTCTAGTCCCTGATTTTAGTGGGATTGCCTTAAGTTTCTCTCCATTTAGTTTGATGTTGGATACTGGTTTCCTGTACATTGCTTTTACTATGTTTAGGTATGGGCCTTGAATTCCTGATCTTTTGAAGACTTTTAACATGAAGGGATGCTGGATTTTGTCAAATGATTTTTCAGTATCTAATGAAATGACCATGTGGTGTTTTTCTTTGAGTTTTTTTATGTAGTGGATTACATTGATGGATTTCCATATATTGAACCATCCCTGCATCCCTGGGATGAAGCTCACTTGATCATGATGAATGATTGTTTTGATGTGTTCTTGGATTTGGTTGGCAAGCATTTTATTGAGTATTTTTGCATTGATATTCATAAGGGAAATTGGTCTGAAGTTTTTCTTTGTTGGATTATTGTGTTCTTTTGGAATCAGTGTACTTGTGGCTTCATAGAATGAGTTGGGTAGTATTCCTTCCATTTCTATTTTGAGGAATAGTTTTAAGAGTATTGGTATTAAGTCATCTTTGAAGATCTGATAGAATTCTGCACTAAAACCATCTAGTTTCATGTTTTTCCCATTGGGGGGGGGGGTTGGGAGATTTTCAATGACTATTTCTTTAGAGGTTATGGTCTGTGGAGATCATTTATCAGATCCGGATTTAACTTTGGTGTTTGGTATCTGTCTAGAAAATTGTCCATTTCATCCAGATTTTCATTTGTGTTGAGTATAGGCTTTTGTAGTATGATCTGATGATTTTTTTGAATTTCCTCATTTTCTGTTGTTATAGCTCCCTTTTTATTTCTGATTTGTTAATTTGGATAGTGTCTCTGGTTAGCCTGGCTAAGGGTTTATCTATTTTATTGATTTTTCTCAAAGAACCAGCTTCTGGTTTTGTTGATTCTTTGTATAGTTCGTTTTGTTTCTACTTGGTTGATTTCGGCCAGGAGTTTGATGATTTCCTGCTGTCTTCTCCTTTTGGGTATATTAGCTTCTTTCTTTTCTAGAGCTTTCAGGAGTGCTGTTAAGCTGATAGTATATGATCCCTCCAGTTCTTTTTGAAGGCACTCAGAGATATGAGTTTTCCTCTAAGCACTGCTTTCATTATGCCCCATAAGTTTGGGTATGTTATGCCTTCATTTTCATTAAATTCTAAAAAGTCATTTCTTTCCTTATTTCTTCTTTGATCCAGTCATCATTGAGTAGAGCATTGTTCAACTTCCATGTATATGTGGTCTTTCTGTTTTGTTTTGTTTTTTTTTTTTTTTTTTTGCTATTGAAGATCAACCTTAATCCATAGTTATCTGATAGAAGTCATGGGATTATTTCAATCTTCTTATATCTATTGAGGTCTGCTTTGTGACCAATTATATGATCAATTTTGGAAAAGATACCATGAAGTGCTAAGAAGAATCTTTTGATTTAGGATGAAACATTCTATAGATATATGTTAAATCCATTTGGTCCATAATATCTGTAAGTATCACTGTGCCTTTGTTTAGTTTGTGTTTTGCTGATTTGTCCATTGATGAGAGTGGGGTGCTGAAGTCCCCCATAATATTTGTGTGAGGTGAAATGTGTGCTTTGAGCTTTAATAATTTTTTTATGAAGGTGTATGTCCTTGCATTTGGAGCATAGATGTTCAGCATTTATAGTTCTTCTTGGTAGATTTTTTTTCTTTGATGTGTATGCAGTGTCCTTCTTTGTCTTTTTTTGATGACTTTTGGTTGAAAGTCGATTTTATCTGATATTAGAATGGCTACTCCAATGTGTTTCTGAGACCATTTGCTTGGAAAAATGTTTTCTAGCCCTTTACTCCACATATTTTCTGAATGCAGCAAAATGCTGGGTCCTGTTTATTTATTCAGTCTGTTAGTCTATATCTTTTTATTGGGGAATTGAGTCCATTGATATTAGGAGATATTAAGGAATAGTGATTGTTACTTCCTGTCATTTTTGATGTTATGTTTTTTGTGGTTATCTTCTTTTGGGTTTGTTGAAAGAAGATCTCTTTCTTGCTTTTTCCAGGGCTTAGTTTTCTTCCTTGTGTTGGCGTTTTACATCTATTATCCTTTACAGGGCTGGATTTGTGGACAGATATTTTGTAAATTTGGTTTTATCATGGAATATATTGGTTTCTTCATCTATGGTAATTGAGAGTTTTGCTGGGTATAGTAATCTGGGCTGGCATTTGTGTTCTCTTAGGGTCTGCATGAGATCTTCCCAGGATCTTCTAGCTTTCATAGTCTCTGGTGAGAAGTTTGGTGTAATTCTGATAGGTCTGCCTTTATATTTTACTTGACATTTTTCCCTTACTGTTTTTAGTATTCTTTATTTGTTTAGTGCATTTGTATTTTTTATTATTATGTGACAAGAGGAATTTCTTTTCTGGTCCAATCTATTTGGAATTCTGTAGGATTCTTTTATATTCATGGGCATCTCTTTCTTTAGGTTAGGGAAGTTTTCTTCTATACTTTTGTTGAAGATATTTACTGCCTCTTTAAGTTTGAAATCTTTGTTTTCTTCTATACCTATATAGAAGACCTTAAAGTTGGTCTTCTCATTATGTCCTGAATTTCCTGGATGTTTTAGGTTAGGAAAGTTTTGCATTTTGCATTTTGCATTTTTTGACTGTTGTATCAATGCTTTCTATGGTATCTTCTGCACCTCAGAGTCTTTCTTCTATCTCTTGTATTTTGTAGTTGATGCTTGTATCTATGTCTTCTGACTTCTTTTCTAGGTTTTCTATCTCTAGAGTTCTTTCCCTTTGTGATTTCTTTATTGTTCCTACTTCCATTTTTAGATCCTGGATGGTTTTGTTCAATTCTTTCACCTGTTTGGTTGTGTTTTCCTGTAATTCTTTGAGGGAGTTATTTATGCCCTTCTTGATGTCCTCTATCAGCATCATGAGTTGTGATTTTTAAATACAAGTCTTGCTTTTCTGGTGTCTTGGGGTATCCAGGACTTGCTTCTCTGGAAGAACTGGGTTTGGAGGGTGCCATATCACCTTGATTTCTGTTGGTAACATTCTTACACTTGCCTTTTGCCATCTGGTTATCTATGGTCTTAACTTGTCTTACTGCCTCTGACTGTGGCCTGTTCATCCTGTGAGTCTATGTATAAGTACCCCTGGGAAACCAGTTCTCTCTGAGTATGCAGGTATGTATGCACTCCTGAGAGACCAGGTACCTTGTTGTGATATTTGTGTATGTAGTTCTGCGCCCCAGGATCAGCTTTGGGTGCAGATGGAAATCAGAAAGCTCCTGTCCTTGCCTACCCTTGGGTTCTTGTGTCTTGAGAGTTTCAGGCCAGTTCTGATGAGCAAGCAGCAGGAGTGGTCCTACCTGTACTCTCAGGCCTGTCCACAGTCCTGGAATGCTAACAAACTCCCCCCTCCCCCTGTCACCTTGGTATGCAGCCATGTGGCCAAGGACGGTCTCTGGCAGCAGACAGAAAACCTAGCTGTTTTTATTTAAAAGCAATAATATATATTGCTGATTCGGCTATGTGTTGAGAATTACTGTTATTGTTACAATAGAAAAATAGAGTTAACATTTTTCTTCTATCCTTTCAAAGACTGCTGACTGTTACAAACCTTGTCTGGTGAGATAGATATTACTATCCAAGCAGGGCAGAAATATTTGCTATGCATTGTACTAGATAATTTTATTATACTGAGATTTACAATAATGGGCCTCTTTAGCTCTGTACTAAAAATAAACCAAAATTTAACAATAACAGTATGACTGCCTCAAATGATGTTTCTGCATACTGTGGTTGTCATAGTTGATGGTTATATATGTGGGGTGATAACGGGTATACAGAGTCATATAGGTGTTATGAGATAACTCTATAGAGTTATCTTTTTGGCTACCCTTTCTTTTTGGCCCTCTTACTTCTTTTTGAAACTTCCATATAGCTGTTTCAGTGGGTGACATTTTAAGACTTGTCTGTGATGTGGGCTGTGTTCCTCTTTCTGCTAACATAAGATCTACCCATCTAAGTCCATGCTGCATTTGATTACATGAGATATACAATATTGATCATCAGGACTTTCTGTTCTACCAGAGTTAGATATCTGATTTAAACAGCATTGTTTATAGGAAACAGATGACTATCTTAATCTAGTATATATTCCTAAAATCCCCAGATCACATGCTTGAGTGACTGGTTATGTGTGAAACAGGCATTTCCAAGTATCTTCCAGTTACCCCCTTACTTTCTACTCTCCTCTATTTGTCATGTGAAAAACTCATGAGGAGTTTTACTCTTTTAAAGACAATCACTCCCTTCTATAATTGAAATGACAAACAGAAATTCATATTACATTTAAATTCACAGGGCAGGCACAAATTCTGAAGGTTCAAAAACAAGTCTTCTGGAGATGTGATTATTTTGGGTTTAGGATCTTTTAACATGCTCTAGTTAGATATGCATTTTCCATATCTTAATCTGAGCCATTCTCACCTGTTTTTCTAATAAGAATGTAAGAAAGGATGGTAAAAGGATGAGAAAGGATCAGTTAGGGAAGCATTTTATATGCATCCAATGTTGCCTAATTATGTGACTGACAGGATCACCAATTTCTACTTTGACCAGTATTATAAATAACCCATGAACCAGTCACAAGTATTTGACCAGCTGAAATGTAGGGCTGACTTTTCAATAACTAAGAATAAGACCACTGCAAAGCATGACATTGCTTCAACCTTGACATTACTGCTGCTGTGCTATAAGCTAGTTTAAGGAATGTCCATCTGTAAAATTAAAATAAGTAGTATATTATATGCAGTAAATTGAGGATAAAGACTAATTATTAATAGTATCAGAATGAAAAGAATTAGGTGTTAAACAGAGCTGCCTGCCTGACCCTTTTTTAAATTTTTATTTTTATTTTTTTCACATAGTAAGGTCATCACAGAAATTACACACAAGTTTGTTTCAGAAGCATTGTCTAAGAGCAGGAACTCTCTTCTGTTGAACTCAACCTCATATCATTGAGTGCATTCCTCCTGATTCTCATATTTGTACCTGCAGATATCCTGAAGGTCTTCTTCAGTCAGTTACTTCTGTGTATAAATTAGTTTAAAAATAGTATTTTATGTATGTGAATGTTTTGCCTGCATGTGTAGATGTGCATTGCCTACATATAATGCTCTTTGAGGCCAAAAGATGCCATTAAATTTGCTGGAATTGGAGTTACAGGCAGTTGTGGGCTTCAAGGTGGGTGTTGGGAATGGGACCCAGATGCTCTGGAGGAGCCATCAGTGCTGTTAACCACTGAGCCATCTCTGCAGTCCCATAGCTACTTCCTTAATGCTAATTACTATAGGCTATTTAGTTGCTGGGGTAAAGAAGCCATGGGAGCCAACATGGGAAGCCATGTTAGAAACTTTGTTCTTTGTTGATCTGTCTTTACTCAACTTTATCCTACTTTTCCTGTTGGTGGTGTTTGCTTTCTAGTTTTTTAAAGTTATAGATGTTTTCTCTCTCCCTCTGTCTCTTTCTGTCTCTGTCTCTCTCTCTCTCTCTCTCTGTCTCTCTTTCTCTCTCTCCTCCCTCCCTTTCTCTTAAACTTTTTAATTTTTTCATTCTTTTTTATTTTCTATATTTTTTTTACATTCCAAATGATTTCCCCTTTCCCTGTTTACCCCTCCCCATAAGTCCCATAAGCCTTTTCCCTCCGTCTATTCCATGATCAACCCCCTCCCACCTCTCTGTCCTGGTAATCCCCTACATTTCTGCATCAAGCCTTTCCAAGACCAGGGCCCTCTCCTTCCTTCTTCTTGGGAATCATTTGATATGTTAATTGTGTCTTGGGTATTCAGAGTTTCTGGGCTAATATCCACTTATCAGTGATTGCATTCCATATGTGTTCTTTTGTGATTGGGCTACCTCACTTAGGATGATATTTTCCAGTTCCAACCATTTGCCTAAAAATTTCATGAATTCATTGTTTTTAATTGCTGAGTAGTATTCCATTGTGTAAATATACATTTTCTGTATCCATTCTGAGGGACATCTAGGTTCTTTCCAGCTTCTGGCTATTATAAATAATGCTGCTATGAACATAGTGGAGCATGTGGTATAACAGGGTGTTATACTCAGTTTTGAAGTGTCATGCTCAGTTTTCTGAGGAACCACCAGACTGATTTCCAGAGTGGTTGTACCAGCTTGCAATGCCACCAGCAGTGGAGGGGTGTTCCTCTTTCTCCACATCCTGGCCAACACCTGCTGTCTCCTGAGATTTTAATCTTAGCCATTCTGGCTGGTGTGAGGTGAAATCTCAGGGTTGTTTTGATTTGCATTTCCCTAATGACTAATGATGTTGAACATTTCTTAAGGTGCTTCTCAGCCATTTAAAATTCTTCAGGTGAAAATTCTTTGCTTAGCTCTGTACCCCATTTTTTAATAGGGTTATTTGGCTCTCTGGAGACTAACTTCATGAGTTCTTTGTATATATTGGATATCAGCCATCTGTCGGATGTAGGGTTGGTGAAGATTTCCCCCAATTTGTCGGTTGCCATTTTGTCCTTTGGATGGTGTCCTTTGCCTTACAGAAACTTTGTAATTTTATGAGGTCCCATTTGTCAATTCTTGATCTTAGAGCATAAGCTATTGGTGTTCTGTTCAGGAACTTTTCCCCTGTGACTATGTGCTCGATGTTCTTCCCCAGTTCCTTTACTATTAATTTTAAGTGTGTCTAGTTTTATTTGGAGGTCCTTGATCCACTTGGAGTTGAGCTTAGTACAAGGAGATAAGAATGGATCGATTTGCATTCTTCTGCATGCTGACCTCCAGTTGAACCAGCACCATTTGTTGGAAAGGCTATCTTTTTTCCACTGGATTGTTTTAGCACCTTTGTTGAAGATCTTGTGACCATAGGTGTGTGGGTTCATTTCTGGGTCTTCAATTCTATTCTATTGATCCACCTGCCTGTCACTGTGTCAATACCATGCAGTTTTTAACACTATAGCTCTGTAGTACTGCTTGAGGTCTGGGATAGTGATTCCCCCAGAAGTTCTTTTACTATTGAGAATAGTTTTGGAAAGAATAGAAATTCAAGGCCCCTACCTAAATATAGTAAAAGCAATATACCACAAACTGGTAGCCAACATCAAGCTAAATGGAGAGAAATTTGAAGCAATCCCACTAATATCAGGGACTAGACAAGGCTGCCCCCCTCTCTACATATCTTTTCAATATAGTACTTGAAGTTCTAACTAGAGCAATTAGACAACATAAGGAGGTCAAAGGCATACACATTGGAAAGGAAGAAGTCAAACTTATCACTATTTGCAGATTATACACCAGAAAACTCCTATAGCTGATAAACAACTTCAGCAAAGTGGCCGGTTATAAAATCAACTCAAGCAAATCAATACTCTTCTTATACTCAAAAGATAAGCAGGCTGAGGAAGAAATTAGGGAAATGACACCCTTCACAATAGCCACAAACAATATAAAGTATTTGGTGTGACTCTAACCAAACAAGTGAAAGATCTGTATGACAAGAACTTCAGGTCTCTGAAGATGGAAATCGAGGAAGACCTCAGAAAATGGAAAAATTTTCCATGGTCATGGTTTGGCAGAATTAATATAGTAAAAATGGCCATCTTACCAAAAGCAATTTACAGATTCAATGCAATCCCCATCAAACTCCTGACTCAGTTCTTTATAGAGTTAGAAAGAGCAATTCTCAAATTCATCTGGAACAACAAACGCAGGATAGCTAAAATTTTTAAAAAATTGAAAGTAGTGTTTTTCTTACAATATATTCTATGGTTCCCCTCCCCCAAATCCTTCCTGATCTTCCCCAACTCCACACCTCCCCATTTCTTCATCCTTTCTTGTTCTCTCTCATTAGAAATACAGAGATCTGAAAAAAGAAAAAGTAAAGTAAAAATAATAAACAAAATAACAAAACAAAAAAAAAAAACCTGAATAGGAGAAAACAAATAAATGAACAAGAAAACCAAGAGCCAAAGGAAGGTCCCAATGGCTTTTTCATCTCTCCTTCCCTTTGCTCGCTGAATTCATCTCAGATTCAGAGACCAGAATTCTGTTTCAACCAATATAGAAAGGACTAGTGATAATTGGAATTTACAATCTTTTATGAAGAATGAAGAAAGAGAAAGATATAAGAAAGTGTTAACTAGTTCAGTCAGTGGGCAGTTAGGTCACCGAATTAAGATAGGTGAGCTTGGACAGCAGTACTCACAGCTCAGAATCAGGATGCCCTTTGGCTCAAATACAAAGACTAGATCCCTCCTACCCTATCTCAAGTAAAGTCGAAGTGAAGCTGTGGTCAGAAAGCCCACTTAAACTCTTATCTCCACAGAGATTCACAACTGCTTATTTGGGATTAGAGCTTTCAAGAGTATCTATACTTTGCCAGTGAGTTTCTGGGCAAACCCTGATTTGTTTTTATATAACCAAGACATGAGGTTGGGCATCCCTCATATTACTGTGCACAATGCTAGGAATGTAGCATGTGGCAAATAGTTGTTTGCTTTAATGTTTATCGTGTCAGGGTCTCTAGTATACATGTATGCCTCTCTTGTAGTCTATGAATTTGGTTCTTTCTTGGAGCAGTCATTAGTAAGTCTACATATAAAAAATAGCATTGAAAGATTTCGTCTTGCTCTTACATTCCACAGTTCAGTGAATGAGAGCCTTCATTCATTCTTCTGAGACAACCAGACCAGATGTATATCTTTCTCATCTCATTCTTTTTGTATTATCTGCCAGGGGACTTCTTGTGTTACAGTATGTGTATGCCAGGCTTGGTGGCTTTTGAGAAAGTATCTTCTAGAAACACTGGGCTTACAGATGGGCATGACTGCATTTGGCTTTACCTGGGTACTAAGGATTCAAACTCACTGGATCATCTCCCCAGCCTGATTTACTTTCTTTCACATAAACTTGAGTTCTTTATAAGCTTAGTGGTCTTCAACAACAAATAGATAGTTCCACAGTGTCTGTAAATCCACACAAGACACACCCTTTCCTTGCCCCAGCAATTAAGGTGGAAAAGTGCTAAGGAGAAAAGTCTGTTGGGCGGCTCTTAAAACACCATGTGGGGCTCACATAACCATGTGATCAATTGTTCTCTCCAGTAAAGTGCTTGCTGCAGAATTGAGCTCTGTGCGTGTTTGCTTTAACCATGCAGGGCATATGCCATCTGGCATATTTCACATAAAAATGAAACTGCTTTCATGGCTGAGTAGATGCCAAAATGGAATTGTATAACAGTCATAAGGCCTATTCTGGCTCACGAATATACCTTAGGTGTGGTTTCAAGCATGACACCATAGACGATGCTAAAATTGTCATTGCATTCTATCTTTTGAGGGAATGACATACTAAGAGTGAAGTTTCTCTCTTTGATGAGCTTAGATCCCAGAGACAAGACGTGTGTGTATGTGTGTGTGTGTGTGTGTGCGCGCACACACACACACGCATGTGCACATGTGTGTGAAGATAAAAATCACAGAGCAGTTCTATGCCCATGACTTTTGAAATGTAATTCAGAGCCTCAGATTAATTCTGAGTGTATGCTTTTTCAAAATAACTGGATGAGAAGAGAAAAGTAGAGTTAAGACTATGAACTAGAATGTTGGACATGCGGGTTTCAGAATGAAAAGAATATAAAATGCCTGAGGGGGGCTGGTGTTTCTAGAATATAGCAAGTGCATCAACTATTAAAAGGATTTCTTTTTTTCTTTTTTCTTAATGTTATTTGCCCTATCTTGATTCTCATTCTCCCAAGTATTATTTAGATTTTAAGAAAATGAATCTTCCCCTCAACAACCTCTGAGCTTTTGTTGCAGATTTAAATGATCTTATAGAATTCATTATACAAGTTGAGTAGGTTCTAAGAATGGTCAGACTGTTTGGAGAATATTTTGTGAATCTCTTCCATGTTGTACCACCTAATGGAGTATTCTATTCTTTTTATTTTTATTTATTTATTTATTTTTGTATTTGTTATGCTTGGTATTCAGTTTTACATTGGAGTGGTTATTTTAGCTCATCTTTATGGGTCTCATACATATTTGGATTCTTTGCAACGTAATTTTAAACTCAGTAGAGTTTTGTAATAAACCTTTCCCCATGAGATATCTACAGTACCTAAGCCATTTTCAAATCACTCAAATAATTTGTTTCAAGTGCTTACTGTAGTATGGCATGAACACAATCAGAAATAGGGTACATATTTACTTTCTGGTCAGCTGGCCTCCAGTGAATATTTGTCCTTTACATCCACTTATGAAATCATTAACCTATCAAATGATACATTCTTATGACACATGGAACAACACTGACTATCAGCTGTGAAAAAATGCTGCAACTATGTGAGCTTGCAAGGTAAGTTTCTTATTTGCTTCACAACTTCTCACTTAGAAGCTGGTGGAGAAATTTTCCCAACAGTGTTCATCTGCCTCTTTTAAGAGGGGAGATTTTTGTGTCTATGCTTATAGGCATTTTTTGAGATCTTTTGCTGAAATGGGTTCTGCATGTTATTTCTCCCAGATGTAGTCTCCAAAGGATCTGCTATAATCACTGTTAACAATGTCTCAGAATCAAATAGTGGTGGACTCAGATGTCTCTTCATTTACAATCCAATTTCAAACTGTGTTAGGCAGCTGGGCTGTCAGGTAAGGAATTAAAATGAAGTAAGTATTCTTCAGGAACTGGTTTACATTTCACAAGTCTTTGATGAAGTGGCACTTGGAATTTGGGAACCCTAGACTTTCTTCTTCTTCTTCTTCTTCTTCTTCTTCTTCTTCTTCTTCTTCTTCTTCTTCTTCTTCTTCTTCTTTTTTTTTTTTTTTTGTCTTTTTTTAATTTTTTTCATTCGATATGTTTTTTTATTTACATTTCAAATGATTTCTCCTTTTCTGCCCCCCCCCACACCCTGAAAGTCACATAAGCCCACTTCCCTTCCCCTGTTCTCCCACCCACTCCTTCCCACTTCTCTGTTCTGGTTTTGCCTTATACTGCTACACTGAGTCTTTCCAGAACCAGGGGCCACTCCTCCATTCTTCTTGTACCTCATTTGATGTGTGGATTATGTTTTGGGTATTCCAGGCTAATATCCACTTATTAGTGAGTGCATACCATGATTCATCTTTTGAGACTGTGTTACCTCACTTAGTATGATGTTCTCCAGCTCCATCCATTTGCCTAAGAATTTCATGAATTCATTGTTCCTAATGGCTGTTTGTAGTTTCTTAAAAGGCATACATCCATGCTGGGCTTCCTGCATGAGCTCTTATCACTGACAATGAAAACCAGTAGCCATGTTAAATTTTAATAACTTAGTTATAAACTTGTCTTTCATAGGCAACATTTTTTATTAGTTCAGTTAGAACCTAGAATAAAAAAATATTGTAGCTGATTGCAGAGTCTGATTGTTATCTTGTTTATCAAGTATTTTAGGAAATCTACACAAATTTTTGCATAAAAAATTACCTTGCTTAAAAGCAGAAGGCCTGAGCCTTCATTGAAATATATCCACACAGCTGCCATTTTGCCTCCTTTTTCAGTTTGAAGGTGGTCTTTTTTGATGCCAGTAGGAAGCTGAACACTACTTTGACTCTGGCAAAGGTAATGGCTAGGACTTTCAGCTGATTTTGTATTGATGTAATCACAGTTACAGAGCTCTAGAAAAATATCATGATGGACAGAGCAGATGTTCAGTGGGCCCGGTGATGTGCACTGTGACCCAGATGGAGTAAGAGTCGGCAGTGAGGACCCTTATGCCTACGCCCAGCCACCTCCTCAGTTTATATGGCACACTAAAGATAACATTTCTTTTATACACTAGGATGGATAGAGTTTTGAAGGTCTGAGCACTGCCTTTGATCCTGGTTCACTGGCATTTAAAATGTTTCAATTCAATCTCAAATGTTCAGGGCCTGTGGAGGATGGAATGAAGACTGTATTGGGCAGTCTCACCTAGGTTTCATGAAGACAATGTCTGGATGAGAAGATGAGGAGCAGGAACCATTGCCAACTACTCAATGATACACAGAAAACCAAATATCCTTTAATTCATGGGCATCTCTGCTTTAGTATTGGGTACAAACAATATTTTCTCATGGGCTGAATTTTTCATTTATAATTTTCATTCAAATGCTTTAGCAATCTATAGTCTTAGGGTTAGAATTAAATACATATCGTTGTAGATAACCTCTTGAGAAGCTGGTGGGTGACCGAGAAGATCACACACTCGGCTGCCTGGTGACTCCTGAGGGTATACATGCAGTATTAAAGGTCTTCTTCTGAAAGGATTTATCTGTGGATGTGATCTCACAGGTAACTGGGTAGCCAGAGTTTGGTATGTGGGAAATACCTATCATAACTTTCCTATACATAAATTGTAGATTATAGTTCAGTAATTTCCAGGTTTTTTTTAAAATTCCAGTTTTAATTTACTGGAATAATCAAATGGAAAGAGAAACAGGCAAAAGTACCAGGAGCTCCTTTTATATGTGTAAGAAGAGCTACAGTGCTATGCTTCGATCCTGTGCAGGAGAATAGTATTCTAATGGCATTTTCCTTCTGCAACAGGAGTGCCATTGTTGCTTTTGAGTGTCCATTTGAGAAATTAAAAGTGTGGTTTTTCAAAGTTGATTCTACATTCTTATGTGACTTGTGCACTTTTAAGATTAGTTTTAAGTATGAAAGAAAATGGCTTCATAGAATATACATTATAAAAGAAAAAATTAATCTTCATTTTAGGAACACTCTTAAGTGTGCTCTGGTAAGCCATGATTTTTAAAATAAAAAAATCTAAATCATATTAAGATATTTGTTGTGAAATGTGTACTGAACATGTGCTCTCAGACATACACAATAAAAAATAAGTCCGCGGTACACAATAACCTTATTCTGACAGAGTAAAGGAACACAGCCATGCTTTCTGAAATCTCTTTGTTATACTGGCATGGAAGTGACATCATGGGTTTTTTAAAATATCCTTCCGGAGTCACCTAAGTGAAAACACATTTTCTTCCTGCTTCCTTCCAGAGAAATGCTCCACTGCAGCTGTTGGTTTTCTCTGCTTCTGTCTGCTATTGCTTTTGTCCTGTTTCCCTGCCTTGGCCCACACTTTGATCTCCACTTCCTCACAGTGCCCCCCTCCACCCTTTCTTAATTTGAAGCACCCTTCTTTCCCTTTGTTGTCCTGCACTTGAATCTTTCAGATCAAGCAGTTATAGAAAGCCATCAAATGATGGCTTTTGCCCATGAGCATTATCAACCCTAATTAAATATCAAATGAGCTTCGTTTGATTTTTTTTTTTTGATTTATGGATATAAACATAGAGTTTTCCTGGTTGGCTGTGATGCAGTTTGTGGTTTAACGGAAAAAAATGATGACACATAGAGCTGTTGGCATTTATTGATGTTTTTATCTTAACAGCTTTCTCATTAAGTACAATTACAGATCTGAGTTCTCTGAACTCCCAAAGTGAGTACACAGATGAGGTTCAGTCAGCCATGGCTCCCAGAAGAAGATGATACCACAGATGGTCCTTGGACAGTTAAATAGAATCCCCAATGGAACAGGTGGCATGTATGTGTCACTTAAGAGTGCCACTCTGGGGCTTACAGCTCCCATGACCGATGTCACTCACTAGCCACAGTGTTCCTTTCTGTTTAAGAAGGGTAAGGCTAACAATTCTTCTAAGTAATATAGATAGTCACTAAACTATCTCTTTAAGTGAAGCTGATTTTCCCTCCTCTGCTTTTGACTGTGTCGAATTGACCCCCAAATGGATTTCGACCCATGGGTTGACAACCACTGACAGACATGCCTCACTGTTTGTACCAAGTCAAAGAATCTTTATGTATATCTGTGTAAAGAGTAGTCACCGCTGAGGAACTGAAACACTAAACCAGAGCACGTAATGGGAAAAAGTTCATAAACTAATTGCAACACTGGAAAGCTATAACAGTCCCTTATGTGTATGCTTGTGTGTGTGTGTGTGTGTGTGTGTGTGTGTGTGTGTGTGTAAAGGGATACTATTCTCAAGTTTGAGGAAATACAGAGAGTAAGAGGATTATATGTTATTAATTCTGAAACAGCCACCACCATGTATCTAAGAAACACCCAGGGCCTTTTGACATTAAAGGAAAGTGAGGCCTTCTGGGGAAGATGCCATGCTTTTTCGCTCTTCCTAGAGTGTCCTGCCCTTTCTCTATCCTTTAGCACAGAGGGAAATATGCTACATTTCCCAAGCAATCTGGGCAGAGATATTCTCCCACAAGCTTTTATAAAATTAAATGTATATATCATTTTAAAATTTATTGTAGGTCATTTGTGTGTGTGTGTGTGCTTGTGTGTATGTTGGAGAAACTAGTAATATTTATTCAATTGTTTGTTTTGATAAGCTGAAAATTGCCATAGAATCATAAAATAAAATCAGCAGATGGGTAACATACACTGCCCCCACTTTAACTCATTGCTATTTTATCTGAATTTCTGTTTGAAGCACTTTTCTGCTCCATTATCACACACTGACAAATACAAAACCCTCTCTAATGGTAATTCAAGAGGCATCCCATTTGCCATACAAGAATCTTGATGAGTTGGCTCAGTGGGTAAAGCAAGTGCTGGGCAGATCGATGTCCTGATTTGAATCCCTATAACCCATGTGAAGCTGGCAAGAAAACAAACTTCACAGTATTGTCCTCTGACCTCCACATGGGTATAATCTGATCTCACATGCATGCTGTGTCACTCAACTAATGCCTGACCCCTGTCATACATGTGTTATAACAATAAGTAAATAAAGTATAAAATAACATACTTCCTTTCTAATCCTGTTTCCTTAATTCAGACTGGGAGGGGAGCCTCACAGATCTATAATCTGATCCTTCCAAAGCCCTGTGCTCATTGAGATCAACAGTAACTTGCTTCTGCAATACTGTAGGGAACTAATTTTGAGATTTTTGTCTTGAAGAGAATAACTCTTACCTTAGAGCACAAAATACTGTATGTTCCTTATTTATATGCTGATGAGTCAGTATTATTTCCATTTAATTTTGATGAATTTTTCCCACAAGAATTATCTGTAGAAATGAGTTGTTTAACAGTCAATTATGTGAAAAATTGAGTTCTCTCTGCATTTCATTCTACTTAGGATCAACAAATTTGAAAATTAAATATCTATATTATTCATCCCATTTAAGGAAATGGAAACTAAATTTAATTTTAGGAGATGGGATTTGCTCATTGATCTCCCTAGGGTAAACTGTTGATGAAACAAGAATATAGAAATATATTTAAGAAGGAGTTAAGCTGTAATATAAATTTAAAGATATAAATATTACACATAATTATACTGTAAATTATTTCTGTTTCTGCCAACATGAATACTGAAATTAAATATGCCTTTGGAAATAATAATTGTTTGGTTTTCCTAGACCACTGAATCCTAAGATGAAGTTATGAAACACAAGGTGTGCTCATGACTGCATCTTGGTTCTGAGTTTCTGGGAGACTGAACGATTATTGAGCAGTAGGCTGTCAATAAGCAAATGTTTATGGTGTTCTTTCAGAGTCTCTACTTGGGGAGCTGACATACATTCTTCAAGACCAGAAATAGCTCTGCTTTCCCTACAGAAAGCTGTTTGACTTGAAGAACAGGAAATAAAGTTAATACACAACATTCACAGGTAATTTAAGAGCTGAAAAAACATGTTTGTGGGGTAAACAGGCTGGCCAATGTTTCTTTTATTGGACAGGTTAACTTTCCTTTTCACTTCACAGTTCTCTAGGATGCAGAAAACTAAATCCAACCTACAGTTGTTTGACTGTCATGGTTTCCACGATCAAATTGAGATCTTTTGACCTTCATTTCAAAGCTCTCTAGCATTCTATTCATATATACTGTGTCTGTCTGTAGAACAGATGTTCTGTTCAAATCCATGTGCCTGGAATTATTTTGTCTTCCTCATCAAATTATACTCCCATTCCATTTCCTGTATACAGTCCCTCTGGAAAGGTTAAACGCTTTGTATTAGAGAAGGTGGCAAGTGGGCACCAGAGGGACATGTTACCCTGAATCTCCAACGTTTTCTTCAGATCTAACCACATCTTTGTTCTTTGAAATAAACCAATCAAAAACGTTCTTCACACTGATAAAAATAAAATGAAGTCCTTGAGAGGCTAAGTGGTATGCAGCATCTTCGGGACAGACTGAAGCAGAGCCTACTGTGCTCTGTTTTCTGTCATATGGAATGCGATTTGACAAAAGCCTGAATTGCTCTTTATAAGTGGCGTCATCAAGACAAACTTGCTCAGCTCTGGCCTTGACCCACCTTTAGTCTCCCTTGGCACTCATGAGCTTCTTCATCCCGTATTTATGGAATTTGGTTTTAGAAAATAAAATGAAGGTTTTCTGCTGAAATTTTGAGACCTTGTGGGAAGAAATGTACTCTCAACATTGGCTGGAGACACTTCTCAATTGGTGGAAAATGATCTGACTCTTAATTTCACTTTCACAGTATGGTGGTGGCCACTGTCTGCTGGGCACATTGAAAAATATAATTAGATACTCAGGGTGAACATTTTACTTTCAGCCAAAGGAATATTCCTCCTGGATAAATCACTGTGAGACGCTGAAACATAATGGTGTTTGACGGGCTTGATTTTGAAAGAGGGGAGTGAGTACACAGTGTTTGCCTTTATTTGATACTCTAGTACAGGGTACAATCGACTAGCTTTATAGTTGTAAACAGTCCTTTCTTCCTTGAGGGTAATTTTTAAACAGGTAGTCTAAATAACTAGGCTCTGTTTGACCAAAATTAAAGTATGCCCATGAATTCTCTCTCAATTTCCTTTGCTTAGTTAAAGATTTCAATTTATCTTTTCTCTTTCTTTGCACCCTATTTTGAAAGATTATGTTGTTGACAGCAGTGTTCATTCAGCAAAAGAGACCTGGTGCTCTTATTTTTTTTTAAAGACTATCTTAAATTGTTATTTTTCCTTGTCTTACTTTATTTTCATTTCGCATATGTTTCTTCTAAGTGTGCACTTGCAGAGATCTCCTATTAGTGATAGTCACAGACTTTTCACTCTATCCCATTGTCTATTTGGGGGCTCATACGTCTCTTGAGTGGCTACAGTCATAGAACATTTTAATCTTCCCTATAACAGATAAAACCTTTGGCTCACAGTGGAGCACACACAGGTTCTATTTCCACCAGCAATAGACATGGTCCGGAGCTTGGTGTGTTGTTCATGTAGTCTGATAATGCGATGGAGCAAACCCACAGCTGTCTCTTTGAAAACATTTCTCCACCCTTGTTTTGTTATTTTTTCATTCAGATTCTAGTCTAGTATTTAAATTTTCCAATGTGTACTGAAAGCACATGTCATGTTTCACTTGCTCAGTTGGAGCTCTTATCTTCTTTGGACTCGATTGATCTTTTTGAGAAGCCTGGGCAGTACTCAGGATTTGGAATCTGATTTGGACCTCAACTAAATGACAAGGACAGGATCCTGATTGCATGCAAATGCTGCTGCCTTTATGCCTTTCAGTTTAATGGAGTTCTTGAGCTGGCTTTGATTTTGATTAAATCAAAAATTTCAAGTCTACTTCACTGACTCATAGAACATCTTGCTCTATGCTGATCATACAACATCTGCTCTTCACCCCTTCATAAATTCTGATATTCCAATATAGTCAACAGATTCATCCTACTTACATTCCTAATTCTTAAATCATTTTTCTTATCTTGCCCCAAAGTCTGGGATGGAATTGTGGGCAAATAAAGTGATATTAATGAAGAAGATAGGAATAGACAGGAAATCATTTTACCCAAAGTATTGCATTGTATAGTGGTGCAAAGAAAAGTAGAGTCCACTCCAGTTTTCTCCAATTTGATGCTTGTTAACTAGGGATAGTAGACTTGAAATAGTGGGTTTCCTGCCTAGCATGGTTTTTATAAGCAGCCATCAAGATGCATCTGTAACTACCTCAACTCCTTCACAGGTAATGATCAGTGAGACACAAGATAATTGTGGTCTGTAGTAGTATTCAGGTGATAATGTAACAAAGGTTATTCAGTTTAAGGGTTCTATTAGGGCATGGGCAATAACACTTTCAATGTTCTACAAATGGACATCCCAACTAAATCACTCAGATCATAGGGGTTTTTTATTGATATTATAGGTATATAGTTGATTATCTTACTTTTAAATACCATCTACTGGGTGGGCTGGACAAGAAGACATTATTTTCTTACATGAAAGACACAAAGTGCCAGAGTTGTCAGTTTCTTGGTGACAGCCTCTTGTTCTTCACACAGTTGTCTTTCATGGAGGAGACTGGTCTCTTCTTAGAAGTACACCAAGTATATCTTAGGAGCTTCACTTGCTATCTTCTAAACCTAAGAACTTCTCAAAGGTTCCAAACACAAATGTTGTTTCATTGGGAATATATGGATGGTGATATATTCAGCATTTGACTTCTGAGAAAACAAATACTCTCATATCCTAACACTGATCTACATCACTTGTCAGCTGAGTTGTGTCACAATTGCTTGGCACTTGTATGAGGATACTCAACATTGTCTTCTAACTTACCTGTTCTATGCTGTTTACTATGTTTACTTTCTTATGATTTTTATTGCTCCGAAAGATTGCAATGGTTTTGTAATAAGCAGAATTTTGCAGTAAGCAACATTTGCTCTTATCTTTATAGATATAAGAAAGTGCAGCTATTATGAGGGAGATACAGCTTACTTTCAACTCTGTCTTCTCCGTCATTCTTCTGTAACTCTCAGCTATAAGTGACTTCACCTTCCTCCTAATTGCCACCATCCTCAGTAATTAAATTTGTGTAGTTTAGCTGGGCGGTGGTGGTGCACGCCTGTAATCCAAGCACTCTGGGAGGCAGAGGCAGGTGGATTTCTGAGTTCGAGGCCAGCCTGGTCTACAGAGTGAGTTCCAGGACAGCCAGGGCTATACAGAGAAACCCTGTGTCAAAAAACCAAAAAAAAAAAAATTGTGTAGTTTACTTCATGGGTTGAATTCATAATTTTTATTCTTCTGTGTATTGCAGAGTGTATTTAAAAATGGGAACATTTAAAATACTGAATAAAACAATAATTGGATGTTTTGAAATATGTTTTATTTCAGAATAATTTCATATTTACAAAGAATTTCAAGGATAGCATAGAAAAACATATACCCACCTCTAAATTAATGCTATTATTATGACCTTGTGTTAATACTGTATAAGTTTTCTTTTGGCATTGTTTTGTATTTAAATGCCCTATTGAAAAAAATAGGTGAGAGGTTGAAAAACCTTTTATAGATCATTGAATTCAAGACTTTAATTTACAGAAAGTAAAATTTAGGATGGGAAAGGAAATTTATAGACATATAATAGAATGAGATGTCCTTTGAATGTTCTATATAAGGTGACTGACTACCGCATCAGTATGTCCACTGTGTTCAGTGACTCTGTCTAGTGGAGAAAGTAGGTCATTAAGCGATTTGACTATGTTCAGGAAAATAGAGAACCTGCTTCTGCTTTGCCAAGTGGCTTTTAAAAGATCTCTGAGGCATTAGTGCAGGCAGTGGGTGGATTGGACAAGGATGGTGAGGTGACCAATGAACTAGGTCAGTAGAAAGTCTCTGAAAGTAGATTAAGCCAGTGGCCATGGAAGACAATGGCAGACATTTTGAGAGCAATTTAGAAACATGACCAGTATGGTCTGGTCACCAAATAAAGCAGGACATGATAAAGTAGGAGATTCTGGAGGTGACTCTGAAGCCCCTGGCTGGGGTAATTCGATGAAAGGTGGCATTGCTAGTCAAGATATGCATGTTTAGAAAAGAAGACATACTTGTACATGTTAAGATAATTGCTGGGTTCTTAGTGCTTCCAGTAGACAGCAGGAGATAGATGTGTGCAACTTAAGAAAGGACTTAAAGTCAAAGGCATTAATCTAAGAGTTAATGTCAAGGTGGTTGATGAAGCCATTAGAGGAAGTGATGTCCCCTAAGGAAAACAGAAAGATGGAGGATAGGATATCTGAGCTCATTTGGAGTAGAGGACAACAGAAGCAAAAGGAACTAATAAGAAACAGAAAACCCACAGTGGGGTGATGTGAGGGGCCTGGGAGTGGATGGTGAGTGGCGTGAAATTCTTCAGCGAGGACCAACAAGAAAAACACTTAGAGGCCATCATGGATCACGGGCGACCTTAGCATGTGCCTTTCCTACAGTGTAGGTGGAAAGGCGTGTGCAAAAGAGCCAATTCCAGAGAGAGAAGACGCTAGACGCACATATGGAATCTTTAGTAAGCGTTTCTACAGCTCAAGGTCTCGATGCTGTCTCCCACATTTAAAGACAGTTACATGAGGAAAAGTTCAAGCTGAATAAGACAGCTCCCCTCATTGTTCTTACGAGATAAGGAGAGGCAGCAGGGCTTTGAATCTCATTTGGGAGAGTTTCAGGACTAAATACGCCGTCCTTTTCGATGGCACAGATTAGTCTCACATGAATGAAGAATGTTCTGAAATCCCCCTTTCAGACATTGGCTTTTATTCCATGAGGTTGAACAAATAAAATTACAGGAGACAGCTTTCATTTTTGCATTGTACTCAAAGGATACATTTTTTCCTGTCTGAAAATATTGAATTTTCTAACGAGTTGATTTATTCAGAGGTCTCTGAATATTTCAGCATATAATCAATTGCACTTCTAATAAACCATAAACTATGTTTACTGCCGTATTTATCGATTTAATCAAGGTGACTTGACGACTAACTGGTGGAATGTTTTCTGTAGGCCCCAGATATTAAGCCTAATTATGGGAGAAAATAAAATAGTAAGATGAGAGAATGGTTTTATTCTTGAGAAATGAAATGAAACAAAACAAAATAAAATACTTTCCTATTCGTTTGGAGGCAGAGGTTGCCTGAAAGACAGAGAGAAGCCTTATGAAAAACCTCCCTGTGGCTCTTGGCATCTTTCAAGCAGGTGCAGGCAGCACAAGACTCCTATTAAAGAATAGCCAGTGTACAGGCTTGCAGCCTTACTGCTGTTTTCTGCCTTGAGGTGTAAATGGATTCAAAGGTCATCTGCTTCTTTCTTAATGTCCCACTCCTTTCCCTTTGGTTTCAGGTTGAATTAAGAGGCATTAAAATGAGGCAGCTCCCCAGTCAGTCTGAGAGAATCAAAAGAGCCCTTCTGTCCCCTGCTGAGCCTTTGGAAGTCTTCTAAATCTTAACACTCCAAATGATTTAATTATGTTTGGTTATAGTTCCTATATTGATTTGAGTTAGAGGTGGCCAGCAAGTGTCTAGCTGTGTTTTACGTTTCCTTGTGGTTTTATAGATCAGGCTATGTCACTTCCACCTCATTGGCTGAAAAGAATCGCAATCATCCTTCCAGGAACAAAATGTGCCCTGCAACATTTTACAGACCTTGAGAGAACTTGGAAAAATGGTTTGACAAAATAATAATTTGGTTTTATATTTTTTCTCTCATGAATCACTTTTCTTTGGAGAATAAATAACACTATATTTACACACAGAATAGAGCTCCCTGCAAATCCTTCTATTTGGTTTTGAAAATTTGCTGAAAATTTGACAAAGAAAACATTTATTTTGGATAGTGTTACCCAATTCAGTAACTATCTGGTGAACTAAAATTTTAAGTTTTATTTTAAATACAATGCAGGTTTATAGATAGGGGTTTGTTTTCAGAGCTTCTTGTATTTATACATCAGATGCACATAAGTGACCTGCAATCCGTAATACATAAACTGTGAGTTTAGAGGATTCTAGTGGGAAGGATTAAGTATGTTTTGTAGTTGTACTATTGTCTATTGTTGTACTATTGTACTATTGTTTTGTATTGTACTATTGGAGTCCATCAATACTGGAGAAAAGTATAGCCTAGTGTTGTCTTTTCATATGTTACAACATTTTAGAAATAATTTAGGTAAAAAAAAAATCTGAGATACTATGTGCATATGATGAAGTTGCTTATGACTTTTCAAATTTCTGGGACCTCACAGTATATGATACTCCCATATCATTTACCACTGCTGAAAAGGAAGAAGACCAAACACAGTCCAGGATGAGGAGGCTTCCAGTAGCAAAGCTTTACACTGGATTGCCTTTGAATCCAGTCAAGGCATCAGCAATTGTCTTTGGCATATATCTCTGTTTGTATGTGGGGACCAGAGAAATGAACAAAGCAGCCCAAAGAACTTTTAAAGAAAAAGAAAGTGGTTTCTTACCCATCCAGTATTCCTCAGTTGAGAATTCTTTGTTTAGCACTGTACCCCATTTTTTAATAGGGTTATTTGATTCTCTGGAGTCTTGAGTTTTTTTTTTTTTGTATATATTGGATATTAGTCTTCTATCGGATGTAGGATTGATAAAGATCTTTTCCCAATCCATTGGTTGCCATTTTGTCCTACTGACAGTGTCCTTTGTCTTACAGAAGCTTTGCAATTTTATGAGGTCCCATTTGTTTTGATCTTAGAGCATAAGCATTTGGTGTTCTTTTCAGGAAATTTCCCCCTGTGCCCATGTGCTCCAGGTTCTGCCCTACTTACTCTTCTATTAGATTCAGAGTATCTGGTTTTATGTGGGGGTCCTTTATCCACTTGGACTTGAGCTTTGTATAGGGAAATGAGAATTGATCAATTTGCATCCTTCTACATGTTGACCGCCAGTTGACCCAGCACCATTTGTTGAAAATGCTGTCTTTTTTCCACTGGATGGCTTTAGCTCCTTTGTCTAAGATCAAGTGGCCATAGGTGTGAGAATTCATTTCTGGATTTTAAATTCTATTCCATTGATCTTTCTGCCTGTCTCTGTACCAATACCACACAGTTTTTATGACTATTGCTCTGTAGTACAGCTTGAGGTCAGGGATGGTGATCCACCAGAAGTTCTTTTATTGTTTAGAGTAGTTTTTGCTATCCTGGGTTTTTTGTTATTCCAGATAAAACTGGAAATTGCTTTCTAACTATATGAAGAATTGAGTCGGAATTTTGATGGGGATTGCATTGAATCTGTAGATTGCTTTAGGCAAGATGGCCATTTTTTTTTACTATATTAACCTTGCCAATCCATGAGCATAGGAGATCTTTCCATCTTCTGAGAGTTTCTTCAATTTCTTTCTTCAGAGACTTGAAGTTCTTGTCATACAGCTCTTTCACTTGCTTGGTTAGAGTCACACCAAGGTATTTTATATTATTTATGACTATTGTGAAGGGTGTCATTTCCCTCATTTTTTCTCAGCCTCTTTATCCTTTGAGTACAGGAAGGCTACTGATTTGTTTGAGTTAATTTTATGTCCAGCCACTTTGCTGAAGTTATCAGGTTTAGGAGCTCTCTGGTGGAATTTTTTTTTGTTTTTGTTTTTGTTTTCTGGTTTTTTTTTTTTTGGTTTTTTTTTTTGGATTTGGCTTTTACAAGACAGGGTTTCTCTGTATAGTCCTGGCTGTCATGGAACTCACTCTGTAGACCAGACTGGCCTCAAACTCAGAAATTCGCCTGCCTCTGCCTCCCAGAGTGCTGGGATTATGGGTGTGTGCCACCACCGCCCAGCTCTAGTGGAATTTTTGGGATCAATTAAGTATATTATCATATCATCTGCAAATAATGGTTCTTGAACTTCTTTCCAATTTGAATTCCTTTGACCCCCTTTTGTTGTCTAATTGCTCTGGCTAGGACTTCAAGTACTATATTGAATAGGTAGGGAGAGAGTGGACAGCCTTGTCTAGTCCCTGATTTCAGTGGGATTGCTTCAAGTTTCTCTCCATTAAGTTTGATGTTGGCTATTGGTTTGCTATATATTGCTTTTATTATGTTTAGCTAACATCCTTAATCATCAGGGAAATGGAAATCAAAACAACCTTGAGATTCCACCCAACACCAGTCAGAATGGCCAAGATCAAAAACTCAGGGGACAGCAAATGCTGGAGAGGATGTAAAGAAAGAGGAACTTCCCTCCATTGCTGGTGGGATTGCAAGCTGGTAAAATCACTCTGGAAATCATTTTTGGGGGTTTCTCAGAAAATTGGTCATAACACTAACTGAGGACCCAGTTATACCTGGGCATATACCCAGAAGATGCTCCAACATGTAATAAGAACATATGCTCCACTATGTTTATAGTAGCCTTATTTATAATAGCTAAAAGCTGGAAAGAACCCAGATGTTCCCAACAGAGGAATGGATAAAGAAAATATGGTTCATTTACACAATGGAATACCACTCAGCTGTTAAAAACAATGAATTCATGAAATTTGTAGGCAAATGTATGGAGCCAGAAAATATCATCCTGAGTGAGGTAACCCAATCACAAAAGAACACACACATGGTATGCAACCATTAATAGGTAGATATTAGTCGAAAAGCTCGGAACACCCAAGTTACAACTCACAGACCACATGAAGCTCAAGAAGAAGGAAGACCAAAGTGTGGATACTTTGATCCTTGTTGGAAAGTGGATCAAAATACCCATGACTCACAGCCAACCAATAGAATGAACATAGGGTCTGCAATGTAGCACCTAGAGAAAGGACCCAAGGAGCTGAAGAGTTTTACAGCCCCGCAGGAGGAACAATAATATGTACCTATCAGTACTCCAGAGCTCTTAGGGACTAAACCGCCAACCAAAGAGTACACATGGAGGGACCCATGGCTCCAGCTACATAGCCAAAGATGACCATTTCAGACATCAATGAAAAGAGTGCTGTGAAGGCACGATTCCCCAGAGTAGGAGAATGAAAGTCAGGAAATTGGGGGAGGGGGATGTGTAGGGAGAAGAGGATGAGATAAGGGATTTTCGGAGGAGTAACAAGGAAAGGGTATACCATTTGAAATGTAAATAAAGCAAATATCTAATAAAAAAAGAGAAAGAAAGTGGAAAGAACCAGAAATCTCTGCTGGAAGATGTATATTTTCTTAGAAGCAGAAAGATAAAATGACATTACACTATCTTTAAATGGAACAAACATTGGTTTAAAGATGCAGGGAACAGAAAATCTTATTTGGCTGCAATGCATACATCATAACACCAGATGTGTTTGTACTGAGAGACTAATAAAGTAATGGAGGGGCAACAAAGATTGCCCTGAACTGTGAGATCATTTATAAGCACACAAGAATCATGTTGGATCTTTTTTTTTAACTTTCTACAGTGTCTAGCATTAGTGAATATTCAAAATTACTTAATGAATAATCTGTACTTTAGAAACTTTTTAAAAATAAATATTTTTATTGTTTGAGAATTTCATCTAATCTACTCCCAACTTCTCTTATCTCTGGCCATACTCACTCCACCGCCTTAGCCTTTTATCTTCATGCCCTCTTTTTTAAATTTAACAACCCACTGACACCCAGCAACCTTTATTAATAGTTTCCTTGTTCAGATCGACTTTCTCATAGAAGACTCCTTTATGCACTGAAAGAGACAGAAAGCTTGTTATAGGTTTGTAAAAGAGATGGAATCAGAAAAGGAGAGGTCAGAGCTTGGGGCAGAAAGCTCATAAGAGGCTGGCTGAAATGGAAAGGATTTTTGCTAGTGTAGGTTGGTGTTGTCTCCAAGAACTTTATGCTGTGGAACCAAATGATCCCAAGATGCTCCAGCCTTGGCTCCTCTCCATCCCAAGTAGCTATCTTCAAAGTCCTAATAGTACTTTCTGAAACAAAAGGCCAGTTTTGAGATTCCCCACGACTCTATTACTTTCCAAGACAACTAAACTTTAGTACTATCTTGAGAAAAATTTTCAGGTTTCGACATGCTTCCTAAACCCATTTTCAACTTTCCAAACTCTCATCATGAAGCTTTACCTTGCAGGACTATGCTAATGATCTGGTGAAGAAGCTGCCTGAGGTGTAGTGTGGCACAGTCTAGGTTTCACTGTAGCCTCATGCATGACAAATGCCCAGACCATTTACAGGGCAGAAAGTAAACTGGAGGATTTGGAATCATTAAAGGAAAAGCAGAAGAATTTGAAGTCTTAGAAAATCTGAAGGTTTCAAAATCTTGTCCAGATTTCCCTATAAGTACAAAGAGTGACTATAAGACAGACCAAGAGGAGGCATTTATTTCTAGCAGGCATCTAAACAGAACATTTTGTACACTAACGCGCTGAAGATTTTCTAAAATCCCCACTGATAACTGCTAAACAAGATACCTTTGCCCTTTAAGTGAGTACTTGAAAGGGGTGAAATAGCTCTCCATCTTTGACTTCAAACTGCATGCCTTATACTCCATCTTATACTTTTCTCACCTCTCAGTACTTCCCTTCTCTCTTCCATTAGCGTTATCCATTACTAAACATTTTCAGAAATTTTCTGTAAAGATATTAAGTAGACTCAAATATAAAGACATACTTACTTTCAGTGTAATAAATTAATATGAATGTGAAATGTCCTTTATCTGGAGCCACCTGTCAAGGCAGTGATGGGGTGGGACTCTTGGGGGTGGAGCTCCAGCTTAAGGCACACCGGCTATGCAGGCAGTTGATCATTTTCTGTATACAAGCTTCAGTATTTTTAACTAAGGAAGGAAATCGAGCATTTAGTTCATGAGTGACATCTCTATTAGCTATAAAAACTTGTGTTGGCTATATTTCGAAAGGAAGAATGGTATCCATGTAAAGGAGGGAAAGCTAACATCACCCTTTGAAAATTTCCTCTTCAGCATTTCCATTAGGCCACAGAGTCATCCTAAAAGGCAGTTTCCCCTTTTCCTTCTAAGCTGTAGGAAGTGATGTCTCCTGAGTGATTCCCAAGATATCTGAGCCTGCATGACTTCCAGGACCAGTCTTTTTCACTCCCATTTCTTTGGGATTAGACTATCATAAAACATAGTAGGAGTGGGGATTAAAAAGATTTGATAAGTATATATTTTAAATGTCTTATAATTCTCAGAAAATGTTAAAAATGGCTTTTTTCGAGTGCTGTTTCTCTCTCTCTCTCTCTCTCTCTCTCTCTCTCTCTCTCTCACACACACACACACCATTGCAATAGAAATTATAAAACTTCTGTTAATATTTCTCAGAGAGGTCAAACTGTTATTTTCATAGTAATCTTCATGCTTGATCAAATCCCAACCATTCCAGAGAAAATTTAAAAATACTGATATCCTCTAAATAGAAATTAGAAAGTGACCAGGCAGAGAAGTGGTCAAGAATCCAATCTAAATAAAATTTCACATATACCCTTTATCAGTAAAAAGGAGAACTGTTAACTACTTTTCCCAGTAGTTAATTGAATATTTTAGAGGAATTTCTAATTGCAATGTCATTGTATTGCCTTTCCTTAGTGCTTAGCCCTCTAATTTGAGATCTACTGGAGGGCAACATTCGCAAATTAGAAACATAATTGAAATCTACTGCTGAATAAATTGATGTTTACTGCTACATAAAATTAGAGCAATTATATAAAATGGTATAGAATCTGTTTTCCTTTCAGCTCACTAGTTTGTTTTTTGTTGAAGAAATTTGTAGCTTGCAACGTTCCCTAGGGAAGGTAAGCTTTCTTCTTTGACATACTTGCAGCAAATGAAATGCATGAGCAAGGCAAGGGAACATTTGTCAGGGAGCACATGATGTGATCTGTGATGGAGGACCCTCTGAGATCCTGAGTTTGAGTTACACTGAGTAAAGGGTGTTAGTGGGTGACTAACTCTATCTACATCAGTTCTTAAAAATTTGAGTTCGGGAGACAGAACAAGAAAATTCATACTTAACTTAGTAAAATAGTGTGTAATACTGATTTAGTTCCAAGTTCTTAATACAATTACATTTAAATAGATGGTTAAGAAGATGACAACATACAAAAAGAACATACTTCCCAAGCACATAGCTGTACTTCCAAAGCACATAAGCTGAAGATTTTATACAATATCTAAATTATATTTCTAGAATACACAGAATGTCTTCAAACTCTAAAAAGATAATCCAATAAAAATGAGCAGATGTCAGAATTAATCACCTTACTGAAGAAGAGACTTGGGTAGAGATGTGCAGCAGAATACACCAAACATGTCTTATCACAAAGGAGCTGAAAGAAAAATGATAGACTACATAAATTACAGAATTCCTAGAATATAAACGTTTGATCATATGAATTGCTGATGAGGCTACAGAATAAAAAGAAATCTTATTGCTTCCTTCTGGAAAGCTAAAATAGGGTAGTTTCTTTTGAAGAAGTTTTGGTGAGATTTTTAAATTTATTAAATGAATGTAGTAATAATGAAATGGGTATGATGAATCTGTGAGTGCACCTGCTACAATGCACATGAGGAGGGTAGAGGACAACTTAGAGGAATTATTTCTTTCTGTTCCCCTTAGAATACAAATTCTAGGGGCTAAACTCAGATCATGGGGCTTGTATGGCAATGAATTTTATCCATTGGACCATTTCAGTGATCCCTGGTAGTCTGTAAAGTTAAACTCTTACAGTATTAAAATAATCACATGAATTTTTGACAAAGGTAAGCATTTTCTCAAATATTTACTCAACTGACTTTAAGATGTATTTTTTGGAATACTTAAAGCAACTTTATTAATAATCATCTCAAATTGTAGTAACTATGACCTTCTGCCAGCAAAGAATAGGTTATCTACAGTTAATGCAAATAATGGACTGTGATTAAAAAAATGAAGTTAGCTGCATACTGTAATATCAACACGCAGGCTACCAAAGCGAGAAGATCACAAGTTAAAGGTGATCTTGGGAAAAAAAGTGAGATCTTGTCTCAAATAAATAAATGAGAAAATACACACAGTAAAGTGAACTAACAACCCATAAGAGATACATGAATTATTCATTCGTGGATACTTCTATTATTCCACAACACAGAATGGGCCTGAACCTTAGTCATGCCGTGTTCCTAATGACAGTGTTTAAGCATTTGTCTTATAGGTGCTCCATAGTAGAGCATGCTGCCAACAACAGGAAATAAAGTGAGAGGAACACAGGGGAAGGATATTTGGGAATTTTCTGTAGTTCCTATGCAAATTTTCTGTGAACTCAAAACGGTCTTAAATATAAATTTTGTTGGTTAAAGGCAGTAAAAATCTAACTTCAGTGAATGAGTTTGTCAGGTTTTTGTTGTTAATTGCTGGGTTAAACATCACAACCAAAACAACTTGGGAAAGCAAGGATTTATATGGCTTTTATTTCCATATCATATTCCACCACTATAGGAAGTCAGGACAGGAATGCAAAGGACAGGAATCTGGAGACAGAGGTCATGGAGGGATACTGTTTACTGGCTTTCCCCTCATGTGTTGTTTAGCTTGCTTTCTCATAGAACCCAGGATCACCAGCCCAGGGGTGGCCAACCCATAATGGCTGAGCCCTCTCACATGGATCACTAATTAAGAAGGTACACTGTAGTCTTCCCTGACTACAGCTCAATCATTTTTTTTTATTCGATATATTTTTTATTTACATTTCAAATATTTCCCCTTTTCTAGACCTCCACTCCCCGAAAGTCCCATCAGCCCCCTTCCCTCCCCCTGATTTCCCACCCAACCCTTCCCACTTCCCTGTTCTGGTTTTGCCCTATACTGCTTCACTGAGTCTTTCCAGAACCAGGGGCCACTCCTCCTTTCTTCTTGTACCTCATTTGATGTGTGGATTATGTTTTGGGTATTCCAGTTTTCTAGGTTAACACCCACTTATTAGTGAGTGCATACCATGATTCATCTTTTGAGACTGGGTTACCTCACTTAGTATGATGTTCTCCAGCTCCATCCATTTGCCTAAGAATTTCATGAATTCATTGTTTCTAATGGCTGAATAGTACTCCGTTGTGTATATATACCACATTTTTTGCATCCACTCTTCTGTTGAGGGATATCTGGGTTCTTTCCAGCTTCTGGTAATTATAAATAGGGCTGCTATGAACATAGTGGAACATGAGAACAGGAATTCAAGGCCCATACGTAAACATAGTAAAAAACAATATACAGCAAACCGGTAGCCAGCATCAAACTAAATGGAGAGAAACTTGAAGCAATCCCACTGAAATCAGGGACTAGACAGGGCTGCTCACTTTCTCCTTATCTTTTCAATATTGAACTTGAGGTACTAGCTCGGGCAATTAGAGAACATAAGGAGGTCAAAGCGATACAAATTGGAAAGGAAGAAGTCAAACTATCATTATTTGCAGATGATATGATAGTCTACCTAAGTAACCCCAAAAAACTCCACTAGAGAACTCCTACAGCTGATAAACAACTTCAGCAAAGTGGCAGGTTATAAAATCAACTCAAGCCAATCAGTAGCCTTCCTATACTCAAAGGATAAGCAGGCTGAGAAAGAAATTAGGGAAATGACCCACTTCACAATAGCCACAAACAGTATAAAGTACCTTGGGGTGACTCTTACTACAGCTCAATCTTATCAAGGCATTTTTTAAAACTGAGACTTTCTTTTCTCTGATGACTATAACTTGTATCAAGTTGACATAAAACTAGCCAGTGCAGTGGTGTTGGAAATGAATGGATACTTTAAAAGACAAAA